>NC_056728.1:1455438300-1455488300 GCF_019279795.1 Protopterus annectens
TAGCTATCTTATCTTTTAGGATGTATTGCACCTGATGTTATTCATTCTTTCATTGTAGCAGTACGCATCTTATTTATTTATTTATTTTTGGGGGTGCATAAATATATGTACCTTTGTTTATGATAAGCTACATTTATAAACTGCTTAGTGGTTTGAAGTGATAAAGTGTGCCAGATAAGGTTAGATGGGCAGAGAGTACGCTGAAAGATTGTGAAAACTGTAACACATATGACTCATAAGTTGGTACTAAGGCCTATACAAGCCTAATTATAACAATTCCCTGGCTATTTCTTCCCACAATATTGACTTCCCTAGACCCCTGAGAATAAACACCCTTTGCAGGTCTTGAACTCAGGACCCTGTACACTATCATCATAGCACTTAACCACTAAGCCATCACAACTCCATTTTGTTTTGTTCTAAATGTCTTCAACATTTAGCAGATCTTAGCATAACTGCATGTTCCTATGGCATGCTAGGGAATACTGTAAATGCTACAGACAGTGGAGTATTCCACAGTTCTCTGCCACATGGTCCTGCAAATCTGTGGTCACATTCATGAGTAGATGAGAGCAAGATATGTCCATAAGTGGCCATACACATTTGCATGTTACTGCAGTTCATAGCATTAAATTGAAAGCACCCTAATTTACATAAAATAGTTAAATACCACCATATTAACTTGTAATTGCTCAAGCTAGTTGGCAAATGTCTTGGGAACCTGCAGACTTCTTAAAGTAAGGAAATAATAATAGAATATTACAATTTAATATGAAACACATAAAAGTTTGTAATGTTAGTGAGTTACATTTAAGAAATGTTTATTTTACTGATATCAGGGACACATTATCATGGTTATTAATAAGTACTGTTGTCATGTGTGAGTGTGAAATCATTACAGCAGTGGTGGAAGTGATTATCACTTAGAAAAGTCATTTACTTTGGGATAATTTAGTGATTGTGAATCCATGATAGTAATGCAGTGATTTAATTGTGAAATACTGCAGTTGTGATGATTTTTTTGTTGGCTCAACATGCACATGACTTTACTTGGAGATTTCTGAATGTCACTGCTGAATAAGAAATGTCAGTATTATGAATACATGACAGTGGGAGGGCTAGGGGAAGATTGAGCCTGTCAAAAATGTTTACTTTACTGTACTGAATGTATTTATGATACTGAAACTATTAATATAGCACAACTTCACTTGGCTGGACTGAGGTTTTGCATTTGTACATAATTATGGGGTTTATGTTGCCTAACTTTTGAACTTTTCTTATAGGAGAATGACAGGTGCACATGGTCAGATGACTGGTCTGATGATTACATCAAAAGATTTTGTATATGACTGTGGCCTTTTTTATGTGTGGTAATGATACAAAACAATTGATCAAGGCAGACAAAGGACAGCATCAGCCACGAGGAAAATTGCATCTTCATGGCAGTGTTTAGGATAGATGGGAAGTGTCTGTTTGGTAAAGAGGGGCCCAGATAAGCTGAGAGGACAAAGCCTAGAATCAAGTTGTTCTAGACATTAATGTAGTGGGTGGCAGAAACTGCACATTAATGCAGTGCAAGATGAGGGCAAATCATATATCTCAACTATCCAGATTTTCACAGAATGTCCAGATTTTTGCCTCATATTTTTGGTCTGTTCCTCATAACATTTTGATTTTCTTTCAAATCACTGGCAAATCAATAAGGACTGAAGTCAGTAAATAATACATATTTGAGTTTCAGACTTCATACTTTTCAGAAAATTCATGCTAATGCAAAATCTGTTACTATATCAACTTTCTAAGTTTATAAGAGAAATATTTAAAAATTGTCCCTATTGTTGGGCCTTTGTCCCCCCATTATATATGGATTTTTCCAAATTCCTTGCTCTTATAGGTTAAGAGGTATGGGGCAAATGATATGGTAGGTCATGCTAGAAGCAAAGTGAGGCAGAATGTAATTGCCTGTACCAGTACTGAGGTGGGGGCCTCCAACAATCATCCCATTAACACTAGATGAAGAATACCTCCCCTCTATCCATGGGGTTAACTATGACACAGAATATGATGGCACAGGAATAATGGAGGTGGTGCTGACAATGGCTATTATCAACGTCTGTCGCAGCAACACTTGTCTTTTCAGGAAGATTGGTTTAAAAACCAGTAACACATATCTATGTAGAGAATTGAATGCTGACATGGAAATCTTTTATTAAACAAATGGAAATTACTATTAGGAGTTGAGCCTTCCACATCAGCACAGAATGACAATGAAGATTGTATGCCTGCTGTCTCCACACCCACTTAATAAGTATACAGTAGTGTAAGTAACTTTTTTATTAGTAATGTTTTCAAATCACTTTTACAGGGTCAGCAGTAAAAACAAACAGTTCTGCTGTATGAATAAATTTGGAACACATCAGCAGCAGAATGGCTGATGAAGATGATAATGCTATAATTATATTTATATGGCAGCCCGTGGAAAGTGGCACACAGTTCCCAAGTTTAATGGCAGGATCTTACACCTCACAACATGTTAGTAACTCTGCAAGGTGACAGTGCATTACAAATTCAAGCACTTGCTGACATTACACTCATGCTTGTACAGGAAGAGCACCCATACACCTCTAGACCAATATATCCAAACTCAGATGAACACTTTGAGGATGATGATAGACATTCAGAGGTAACAGTGTTCACAATGACACAATACACAGGGGAACTAGGTGCAGACATTTGTTACAACTACTCCAGGAAACGAAAAGCATTGGTTGCCAAACATCAAATTTACTGTGACATCTTTAGGACTCAGTGCATTGCCAGAGTCAGCTTGAAATTGTCTGAATCCTCTGAAGTATATTTGATGACCTCCAGAGTAGGGATACTGATGTATAGTATGATGGCACACCAAGTAGCCATGGTTGCCCCCATTCATGCACTAGTTGGGGCTTACCAGACTCAAGCAGGAATTGATCTTTGAAGGGGAAGATGATGGGGTACTGTCCAGACATGTGAGGAAGATCACATGTGATGACAACTGATTCTCAGGAAGGTACCATAACTAGTGGGAGGAACCAACCATGACAGCTTTTATGCAGGCCATGTCAGCATTCATCTACACCTACCAGAGACACTCATTCTAGGTCCATATCATGTTCACGAAGTACTGTCAGATCAATGTTTGTAGGATCACCTGGATCAAGTAGGTCACATCATTTTACCAACTCACCATACAACTCTAATGACAGCCCCTCTTCAATATCACTTGCACTGTCACCCAGCCTGTCTTTAGGAGATGTGCATGACACATTTGATGAGTACGATATATTTGATGTGTATTGACACATTTGATGTATATGACACATTTGATGTATATAACATATTTGATGTGTGTTACACATTTGATGTGCATTGACACATTAGATCTTGAACCACTGTAAATCAACTGTGAAAATTCTGTTACTTACAACTTGTCCTTCAGAAGCACAGGTGAATGTTTAACTTGGAGGGGAATAAATTATAAATAATAATAATAAAAAAGATGAGGGGCTAGGATACTTTACAGATGTATGCATGTCATCCCTGTAATGGTACAGCTTAAAACCTAAGAGAGGTGAGGAAAGAAATCTGTATTGCATAACAAGAGATGGCAGTCATTAACACCAATGCTCTGTCATTAACATTCATACAGCTATCAGTCACATACATCTTAAAAGCAGTAATACACACGTTTGTGGAAACACTAATGTCACCTCCTCCCCTCATCACTTCACAATGATGATGATGTGTTTTGTCTCTAAATTCACAAATTATAATGCATGACAAAATACAATAATTTGATGCACATCATTTAATCTTAGAATAAATTGCATAATATAAAAAATATTATACATCTTCATTCAAATGCAATGTATGAACTTATGAAATACTGCAATAGTGTTAACTAATTATATCACATGAGGTCATTCAGTACAGGCTTACTTAGCACATCACTTCACAGGAATTTATTGTGAAAAATAGTTACATTTGTAATTATTATTTATATGATGTTCTATAGCATCACTGAACAAGAGGACATACCTCTCAACAGCCCAGATTTTCAAAGACTGTCTAGATTTTTGCTTTATATTTTTAGTGTGTTCCTCTGACTTCATCATAAAATTTGTGGTTTTCTGTCAAATCACTGAAGATTGACATCACTAAATAATGACAACATTTGAGTTTCAGTCTTCACATCCTTCAAAAAATGCATGTTAACACATATAGTATAATCCTAGCAACTCTCTTAAGTTTATAATAACAATATTTATATTGTGACTCTATTTTGGGCCCCCCATTATTTTGGGCTTTGTCCAGAATTCTTGTGCTTAGAGGCTGAGAGCTATGTAGGAGACACTGAGTATTCACGCATGATTTATTTTTTTTACAAACAATAATATGAGTAACTATTTAAAAATATATACTTTAAAATGAGAGAGAATGTCAGGTGAACAGTGACAGCAGACCATGCACCAGACAGCATAACCCACAGATATCACTGCATGCATCAGTTATGCTCCATGTGTTTTTTACAAGAAAGGAAAGGCTAATCAAATGTCATGGTCCACAGCTGTGGATGAGATGCCTCCTCTTTAGCTGCTCAGCCATATGTTCTGCATGTGCCTGCCTCATGTGGTCCCTTATTACTACTGCTGCAGGTTGGTCATCATAACTCATATTTGGAGTGGGACTAGGAACTGCAGTGACAGCAAGGGGGACTTCACCACCAGACCAGTACATGATCATGTTGTACAGAATGCAATGTCCATTAGTAGCTGGGTCATAATGAAGGGCACCTCAAAGTCCTCTAAACACATGAAACTGCTCTTCTGAAGGCCAAAGACCCTGTCTATGTGTCTGGGATAGGGGTACGTTATAGGTCTCTTCTGCATCTCCACTTGGTGCCATGAGCCATGGCTCTGGTGGATATCTAGCATCACCTGAAGGACAAAAACAAAACAAGGGAAAAGTCATTTAGAATTCAGCCATACATTTTACGATGAATAACTACTTAAATACAATAGAAACAATATTTTTCCACTAACCACCAAAAGAACACTGGGCATTCTGCCATGCAGGAAGAGGCAGTAGAGTGAGCTAGTGTACCAGATATGGAAATCATGTGCACTGCCAGGATGCTGGGCAGGGGCATTGGTGATGCACCTCCATGCATCGCACACAATCTGGCAAATGATGGAATAGTAGCCTTTCCTATCATGGTACCATTCTCACTTTGGACCAAATGGGACCCTAATTGCATCATGTGTGCAATTTATTGCGTTAAAGACCTCAGGGAAATATGCCACCCCATAAAAGACATGCATAGTCCTGGCTCAGTCCTGAGATGACATCGGGAAATAGATGTACTGACCCACACATGTCAAGAGTATAACCAGGAACTGCTATAGTATCCTTGAGGCAGAAGCCTGTGAGATACTTAGAGTCTGTCCCTGGAAGGTCCCCATGGCATGTATAGTGAGAGCTATATATACCTTAATGCCTACAAGGATAGGAAGTCCATGTATTCCTCCAGTACCCTTATGGGGGTCATACATATGCATTAAGACCCTTATAATGTCCTTTGACCAGTCTGAACCTGTTAACTATCTCCTGATTGTTGAAGTTATAATGAGTTATCCTCTGCTTATATCTCCACCTTCTTGGCCAGTGAGTGCCACTGGGTGCAAGTGGTTTTTGCTCACCTAAGCAAAGCAGCTCATACCTGGAAATACCAAGGCCAGCAGTAACTGACAGCACTTTTGTGAATGACAAAGTAGATAGGATTGGCGTGACTCCTCTTTATATAACATATCTGTGGATAGCAGGTAAATGCTGAAAAATCCCACTATAAATCACAAACATTCAATAGAAAATGCTGCATTAGCATATGCAGGGTTATATTATTCTTCATTTATATCTCATATGAGTTAATTTGCTTATGCTTATTTGTGATCATCCCTCATTAGCTTAAGTCACCCTTGTGAATCACAGCTAAGCTTTGCTCATTGACAGACAGTGCAGTTAGCCTTAACACATCAGCGTAATGACTATGAATATCACCATAAGTCTACAAAAGATAATATGGTGTTTAAATTAGAGAAGCATGGAGATTTATTATACTCCAGAATGTGAAATATTTATACTCCAGAATGTGAAATATTTATTCATTGGCTTCTACTGTGCATCAACCTGCTTCATATACATCAAACTTTGAAAAAAGAACTGTCTGCATATTATTTAATAAGCTACTGATGTGTTCAACCACTTTAATCATTTGTAGAAACAAATCAGGGAATATGTCAGTGAAATTGTGTGGAAGGTTCTATTAATTTAATTGTATTAACTTATTGACCAGCTAAATCAATGAAGTACATATGCATTTCTCCATGGAGTTTGCAGAAGGAATACCAGTTAAGTGATTTTCTCAGTCACACAGTTTTGAAGGAGAAACACAAGGCGTTCATGTCAGGACTATGGGATGAAGCTTATTAGCAACACATATCATTTACTCTCTGAATTAAACTACTATCTGCCAGACAGCTATAAAATACAAGACATTCCTTGAGTGGGAGATATAACACAACATCTTTTTTTTTAATTTGAAATATAAGCACATTCTCTTTTACTTGAGAGAGATACAGGTGCTATTGTTTTTGGGTGCATTGAGGTATTTGTTATATTACCATACATAAAGATGATATTCTTAGCATAAAATATCAGCAGTACAGAGACCGCACAGTGTTTGTGTTTTAAAACTATATCAATGGTGCATCATTTTCTATTCAAATCTTGTAAAACATCTGTAATACTGTATGATATATACTTTGACTAATCAGGCTGTGTGCATCCTGAGATGGACAAGCATCGCATCCAGGACTGGTTTTTACCCGCGATATATGCCAACTCCCCAACAACCTTAAGTATGGTAAAAGAGGTAGCAAAAGTGGACGAATGTCATTTTAACTTTACAAGTCACTGAGCTTTATGTTGTTGTTGTGTCTTTCAGCTTTTCCCGGTTAGGGGTCACCACAGTGGAACTCCGATCTGCTAATGATTGGTAGTTGATTTTTATGTGCCGAGTTACCAGCCCTGACACACAACCTTCAATGAAGGTACGCCCATTCATCCATTTCTCCACACAGAAGACACTCTAGCTGAGAATCGAACCAGATAGTATCTTACTGTGAGGCAACAACACTACCGTAGCACCACCACCCCAATTCTTTGTTTCATTATTAAAAAAAAAATCAACTGAAGAGTATGCTACAAATTGGGGGGGGGGCAGTATATTTGTTATGTAATGACATTTTATTCTTCAAAATATCTTGCTAAAATGTTATCTGCATCATAATTTAGTAGTATATTTAGATAAAACATATAAACCCCATTTGTTCTAGGAGGGCAATTTCAAATGAATAAAAATGAAAGCAAACCAGCATACAAATGAATAAAAGATCAACACAATGGGTCACTGACAAGAGGATAGCTTTAATAATAGTAAACAGGCTTATAAATAGCAGTCAGCAATCAGTATTACATGTGTTGCCACAGTAAATTGTATGCAAGATTGGGGCCACTTGATATTTTATTTTCCTTCAATCTGATGCTTGTCTTTGTGTGTGCGTGCGTGTGTGTGTGTGTGTGTGTGTGTGTGTGTGTGTGTGTGTGTGTGTGTGTGTGTGTGTGTGTGTGCGTGTGTGTGTGTATGTGTCTTTGTCTGTGTGTCTATGTGTGTGTATGTGTGTGTGTGTATGTGTGTCAGTATGCATGTCTGTGTGTGTGGTTTTTTGTCTGTATGTATGTGTACATGTGTGTCTATGTGCATGTACGTGCGTGTGTCTGTGTGCATCTGTGGACATGCACGTGCTTTCCGTTGTCATTGAACAGACTTTTTAGCTTCATATTAGGTGCAGGATAATAGCTGATACCTGTTTACTTTAGCTAAACCTTTACTTTATTCATTGTAGACATTTGTTGTGGCTGATATTTGTATTTTATCTCAAGTGAACTACAAGCCATACTCTGCACTCAGTAAGTTTAGATTTCATGTTTCTGCACATTATACATTTGAATTTAGATTTCACTAAAGGGACTTTGTTTAGATTAGAGTAATATTCTCCATAGGTGCTGCATTTTGTTTATGTATCAATTACAGAGAATAGAAATGCCTGCATAGCTCTATAGTTCATAGTTTTTAGAGTACAACTGTTTAGAAAGGACACTTCAGCAGTGTATAAAAATATTTGTAAGACTGACATTCAATCTACAACATTTAGAAATAACTGGGAAAGTTTTTATATCCTAGACCAAAATATGAGTCAGCTTTCAAATCAAATGTACTTCTTAAAGGTCGTTTTTTAAAACAGATTATGTTCCCTTTATTATGAAAAATATTTTATGTTGCTATGTTTGACACAGGTCATTTCACAAAAGGCTGAAAAATAAATATGGGAACATAAAGCTGTGTATTAGAGAACAAAAATATAGTTCTGTTACTTTTTGCATTGTTTTGTACTTCCGCAAATAAGAAATCAAGAAACAAACTACTGCTGTAATTTGATACTGATATACCATGTATTACAATGCAATTTTATGGAGTTTTATCATAAGCATTGATTCATATACTATAAGGAGTCATCATTTGTAAAACCACATATAAGAAAACAATCTGTGTATTACAGTGCTTTGTAAAAGATGAAAACTGAATCTTGTGAACCATAGCATATGGCGAGCTCCAAATATTCCTTTTGTAAAAAGGTATAATACCACATTGATTTTTTTTCCAAATACCTTTATTGAAGTATCACTTGTGACATGGGCAAATTTACATTCATATAAAAGTAATCAAACTACATTTATTAACTGGGGTAGTCTGACTGAATGCATGTCCATTTTCAGCTAAGGCCCGGGGAGAAAATCTCCAAGTTAGACCATACAGTAAAAAATCACAACAGATACAAATTGCACACAGTTAATAGACTTCAGTTGAACAAGCATGTAAGGTATTATACATATTTAAAACAGTGCTGACAAACTGACTAAGCAAGGTAACAATATCAAAGACTATAGATGAGGTTCCACACAGCTTCTGACCTTGGGCATGGAGGTGCCAGTGCAACTCCTGGCAGATCCAGTTCCCATGTTTGGGGCCAGAGACAGTGAACTGTCAACTCTACCATGAATGGTCCAAAGCTGTCCAACACACACACATATATAGGGCTAGTACTCAGCTTGACTATGTACATACGCACACTCACACACCACATTCAAATGCAGGTCACCTACAGACACACATGACACCTTTCCATAGTCCATCTTACCTGCTTCCCTTCTTGACTCACATACATGCTGTCAGCTGTTTGGGCCAGCCTAGCCTCCTGCACCCCCACACAACACCCTGTGCAAGTGATAATACCTGTATGACATCCCTGTCATCCTCGCCATTAATGCAGGGAAATGAAGTTATGTGTCTGATGTACAGGTGACTATATTAGTTAACATGTACTTGTGTAATGCAGTGTTCTTTTGTCATGTTACTTGTAGAAGTTAACAATAGATACCGTATGCTGGCATTTGTCATGAGTACGTCACATCATTTTATGTACCTTATGTTGTATGATGTTGTAATGGCTGTATAGTTACACAATGACAGGTGTGTCACAGACATCTTTATATTCCTGTTTCAGAATTCTGTTGGGATAACCTATGGATACACAGCAGCGATAAAGCAGCACAGGATGGTATGACAGCACAGCAGAAATATGCCTTCAGCAAGGTACAGCACTATAAGGGCATGGATCCATAGGTTCATATGTGTATAACATGCTAGCAAGGATAATGGCGGCATTCAGCGTACTCATGCATCCCTAATCTGTGAACAGATCTGCTACCCTTGATAAGTGTTGCCAGGGTTTTGGGAACTCACACATCTACAAGCTGTGGTGATGGAGATGAGCCATCTACAAATATCCTGTGTCAAGTACAGACAGTTGCCTGACACCAGTTATGATTGTTGTGTTCTGCATCCCATTGTGTAACCTGCACATGATGTGTGCTACAGCAGATGTGTGCTTTGCATGGAAGGGGGGCCTGTTTCATGTAGCGTGTACTGTCTGTGTTACATACCTGTCTCTCCAGCATGTACTATGTATACCACAGTGATGCTGTAGGCATGTAGAACCGGTGAGACATGTGATAGTCCTGTCATGGATACATGGGAGATACACAATGGGATCCAGCACCTCCCTGTATGGAGCCATACACAACTTCTCCAAGGGATTTAGGAGACAGACTACACATATACTGTCATGACACAGACTCCATAGGACATATTATCTACACTGTGTATTGGTGTAAATTGGAACTTGTGTGGCTGCTGGGGTTGTACAATATGCCTGTGTAGTGACATAGCAAGGGTGCCATCGCACACAATGATAGGTGTGATGACTGCCACATTCCGTATAGCAGTGACCGTCTGGAAATTACATCCCAAACCTGTCGATATATGTTGCACAACAGTGAATGCATCCCCACATCTAACCAACCAGTGAAAGTCAAAGGCTACATTATTCTCTGTGTCCATAACTCCATGTGTAATAGCTCAAGTGTGTGGAGCATGCAGACACTACGATGTTTTGCAGGGGTGGATGATTTCCTACAGGATAGTATTGTGCAGTCTTTGTCATTTAGTCTTTGTTAATGGCTCAGAGAACACCTGATTGTGTCTTAGGCCATCTTAGGCCATCCTGCATAACTGTTGGATCTGTGTGGGATTCTGTTACAGCTCCTAATATGCAATCACCTGCTAATGTACTCAGTCAGAGGCCACTGACAGTGGCTGTGACTGCAGAGATAGAATAGGTAGAGGGGGTATGCCAATAATGGAGGATGATAAACTCCACTGGTGGTGACTGGCATCATTGCAGCATAGGTCTCACAATGCTATCATCTCAGAGTATGACTGTCAAACACTTGCCTATCCACCAGCTAACATAGCACTCTGTACATGACATACACAGTTTCCAGCAAGGCCTGCTGGCATAATATTGTCATACACCTTTATAGGCCATGGATGGTGGAGTGAGATATGTCCGACATCCACTGCATAGTGTAACAGTCAGTAGGCTCTGCCAGTTATAATCAGTAGGCATGATCTCACCTTGAGCAACAGTAACAGTGTTTGGTTCAGTGTCAGCAGGTGTACAACAGTGTTAGAGCTCTTATTCATGCTAACTCCTATCATGGCATTTCAGGTGACATGACTCAAAGATCTGGGGACACTGCTTTGCACTACATTCTAATTGTCCTCTGTGCAAGCAAGTACTGCAGTTACTTTCAGCATGTTGCAAGAAGAGAGTCATGCAAGGCTTCTGTACAGAGCACAGGCAGATATGTCAGGGAAGTATAATATGTACACACTGTGTTGCTTAGTTCTACTGCAGCTCACTTGCCCAAAGGATGGTCCAGGTCCTTACCTACAATGCCCTGCAGCAGTGCTGTGACACCCCACACAGTGAACCAATGTATTGCATCATGTGTTTACCAATATAGGTGACCAGTGCAGCCCACCCCCAATGTGAGGTCCTCCCTGGTGGGATCTGGCCACAGATCACTTTCCTTAGAACTACTGGCTAATTCCCCCCCTTGCAGACAATACAGACATATATGTCAAGGAAGCCATTTATTAACTCCTGTGGGATGATTGACATAGCATGATTGCACCTTCCCCATCAGATGGGATAGGCACGTATGCAGAACTCTACACTCATGCATTATGTCAATAGCATTACAACTGGCTGAACTCAGCTGTATGTGACAGGAGAGACACAGGCTTGCCATGGCTCAGAAAACCTATGTGATAGACAACTGCCATTAGCAGGCTGTACAATAACATGTGGACAGTGCTGTGTGACAGTTGTGGTGAGGGTGTCCCCCCTCCCAACATGAAGGCACTACCTCCTCAGCTAAAAGAGCCACATAGTGTTGTTGTGATGTTGTGTAGACATGGTAACAAAAGTAGCCACCCATACAAAGCAGAACCACAACACACAGTGTAGTAACCTGTGTGATCTCAAAAGACAGATCCAGACTGTGGGTGACCTCATACGTCATGATGTCACATATGATGGGTCTGCACTCATACCTAACCTGTACTCCTAGACTCTCTGCATCAACTAAACTCCCTTGTCCACACCACATGTGGCATATGTCATTCATACAACCTGTCCCATCATTTCCATACTTACAGAGCAGTTTGTAACTATCCTCTCATTGGAAGATGCACGGCATCTATTGCACATGCAAACAATCCAGGATGCATCCCACATGAGATCTGACTAGGATTACTAACACCATTGGGAAACCCTTACAATCATACTGACACCACTGGCTACATGTCAGCTGAGTGGACAATGGCAACTGTTATACCCTTGCAGAGAGGTAGTGCATCCACTGACCAACATAACTATACACCTCCTTGTGCAAATATACATATCTGTATGCCTGTAGGGCAATCGTCATGGAGCTGATCAGCACACATATATGTGTTCTACACACAGTTAACTGTACACAGTTTGGATGTGTGGCAGGGGGATCATGACTGTTACATGTAGTGGACATTTCCAAGGCAGTCACCTAGGACCTAAATGAGGGTACATCAGGGCATACAACCACCTAGACTGAGCCAAGCCATCTTACTATATCCCCCAATTAGCCAACGTTTACAAAGCACCCACTTAGGCATCCATGATACTGTCATTGTAAGGGTCACTAAGTGGCCCATTGATGGCACACATGCACGTCCTGAGTCCTCTACTGCTTGGAATACATTTAACCACAATACATGCGATACTGACTGACTGTGGCTAACAATGTTGGCTGATGTCTGCAAATTGTGAGCACTCATAGAGTCTCTGTGCTATGTCACTATCCTACAAGAGGGTATTGTGAAAACATGCCTGGTGACATACTAATGGCCATAAACTTCCATGCAAGTATATATATATATATATATATATATATATATATATATATATATATAGTGTAATTTCTATCAGACCTATGTACCTGGAAAGTAACACATCACTCCGCAACATATGATGTACATACCCGGGGGTGAACAGACTGGGCACACAGACCTGGCAACACAGATTTACACCTAATGTGCTCAAATCACCATGTCTCTACAGTGGTATGGCAGGAACCATAAGGCATAGCTGAGGCCACAGTCACCAGCAAATGACATCCTCATAACCCTCAAGTACTCTTCTCTCAGCATGCCAATATCTGAGTGCAATGGTCATTTGTTGCTGTATCTTTCCAAGCAGTACTGGCGATTGCATACAACAGTGTGGTCCTTCACAAGGACATTTCACGTCTTCAGTATGTCTTCAGTGGGGATTATCTGCAATGAGTGTCATTGTCGCCTGTGGCATATAGACTACTCAGAGGTGATCTGTGCTTTGCATACGGAGCATTGTGTGACCCTGCTTGATTGCATATGCTGCCTATCTGTAGGAGACATAGTAGATGGATAACTCACTGTACGGACATTAACCTCATAAGTGATGTTAGTACTACATGCTTGTGGGAGAGATATGTCTAGCAGACTTAAACACACATTTAAAAGGCAACCCTGCCTAATGGCACACAGAGCACCTCAGTGCACCTCAATGCATACCATCTGTATGACTGGCTTGGTGACTGTCATCTCAACACAGGGCACCTGTCTGTGTACCTCTTGGACTGGGGCAATATGTGCTGATCCTGTAACTATGGGTATAAAGATGTCTATGATTGTGAGAGCTGTATGGCCATTATGCTAGGAAGTTCAAACATCCTATGGTTCCATAACATGATGTAAAATGCTCTAACAGGCTCACACACAAACATGGCTACATTAAGGCTAGCACCACTTCCAATTACTGCGTACAGGGCATGACAAGGCACACACATAGTGCAAGTTGGCTGTATGTAGATGATAACACATACCTATGTAATGGTACACACTACAGATCACAGTATGTGATGCCCTCAACACATCTCATGTCTGCTAGTACTATCAGTTCAGGATGTATTATGCTTGATGACATCAGCAGGCCTTGTTGTGGTCAGTTCTTTGGGGGGGGGCACATGACACATTACAAATAAAATACTGCAAAATCCAAGCTAGTTCTAAGTTATCAAGGTGATCATATTTATGCCATAGGGACATACACACACACCAAGTATACTCGAGTGAGATTAGAAACCCTACCTATCTAGTCTTCTACACTATAACTCACAGTACTTATTGCATGCACCATGGCTTAAGTCTAGCACTATGCTGTCAGCTGGTAGTGTTAAGGTGGATGACATCATCAGGCCTTGTAGAAGAGGGCAGTTTGGAAGCCAGCAAAAAGTTACAGGGCCAAAATGTACATACCCATTGCAGGTGGATAGCCCATGAGGGAATGTCAGTTGTTTTGCAGTGGGATAAACATGTACAGACACACACATGTGCACCAAGTAGCCTGGAGTGAGATTAGAACCACTACCAATCTAGCCTTATACACTATAGTTCACAGTACTTATCGCATGCCCCATGGCTTAAGTCTAACACTATGTTGTCAGCTTGTAGTGTTAAGGTGGATGACATCATCAGGCCTTGTAGAAGAGGGCAGTTTGGAAGCCAGCAAAAAGTTACAGGGCCAAAAAGTGTGTAACTATTGCAAGTGGATAGCCTATGAGGGCATGTCAGCTGCTTTGCAGGGGATACACACACACACACATACACACACACACACACACACACACACACACACACACACACACACACACACACACACACACACACACACCCCAAGTAACCTGGAGTGAGACAAGAACCCCTACCTATCTAGTCTTACACACTATACATCACAGTATCTATTGCACTTGCCACAGGTTAAGTCTGTTGTATATGTGATTACAGGCACAGTACTTGAGCATTACACAAACTAGGCTTGTGTTGAACAGCATCTATGGCCTGTAGACTGATATTTCTTCATACTGTTATCTGCATCTAGTATTCTAATAGTGACATAACTATTATCCTAGCTATGTGTGTACAGTTACCAGTATGGCCATATGTGCCTGCTTGCAGTTAGATAGGCAAACCTGTATGCAGGAACAATGTGCCCTGTCCATGCCTGCATTGACAACATTGTACATTACACCTACCCACCTGCTCCTCTCTACATGGTGACATCCAGCAGGCACAGAGGTCTGTAGGTAAGTGGATTATGCACTGTTGTGCCCTTAGTTTGGCTCCTTTGAGCAACAGTATGGATGTGTGATAGTGCAGATTTACTCACCATAATTAGGGTATGTAGGACAATACAGACATCCACACACATATATATGTATATAATAGGGATGTGTGTGTGTGTGTGTGTGTGTGTGTGTGTGTGTGTGTGTGTGTGTGTGTGTGTGTGTGTGTGTGTGTGATATGTATATGTGTTGTGTAGATATATGGGGAGAGTCTATGTATTATTTTAATATATATAGTTGTATATATATTGGTATATATCTATTTGATATTACATAGAGATAGATATACTATGTACATGGGAGAGAGATAGTGACAGACAGATATTTATATGTATATGTCTGTATGTACAGACATATCTATAAATAACAGGCCATTTTGATGAAGAGGAAATGGAATTGCGTTTATTTTAACTAAGTACATGGGCATGCCCAGTGGGACTATCAGTGCATATAAAGTGACACTAGGCTACACCTACCTATATTCCAGTCCAGGATTTTTTCTGTTACAGGCAATGACATCTGTCCATGTTTCCGCAGTACTCCACTTCACTGAAAATGTCCATGGCATTCTCCAGCTATCTGCTGTAGTTAATATGTGACTGAGGTTCATAATGTTACCCACACACAGACTGACAGTCTGCAAAAATACCAACGTAATAATGCCTCACATGCAAAAGATATGACTACTTCCAGATTAGAACCATCAACACCATCACCCATGCTAATTTCCTTAGTCCACTCAGCCACACAGGCTGCAAGGCAGAGAGTTGTCATTCATCACACAATCAACAGCATAAATATGTACATTGTTATTCCTGCTTTATGTGTGATATACAATGTGTGATCTAGTTCTATGTTACAAGTTCTATGTTACAGCCCTGGGATTGCCTGGTCTGCTGATATACCATTGCTGACTTACTGTTACAGCAGTTATATGGGGACACTGCTGTGTTAGACGTGGTGGGACAACAGCACATGATCTGCTGGGATAGACAGTAGTCTGAATATCATGCGACCCCACCATTTAACATCTCCCTTGACTAATGTAGTGAATATTCCAACCATGAGGCCTAGTGATTATAAGAGAACACATATCGTTAGACTGTGTGTCTGTAGTCCCATGTGTGTGTTACTTCTATCCACAGAGCCCAATATTTTTCCTTGCATAAATGCAGCAGATCAATGCATACAATACCATATTATAGTAATCCTTACAAGTAGTCTGTAGGTAAGAGACTTACCTTGTGAATGCAGTAGTTGACAGGACTGTAGTTCCAGGCTGACTGCTTGTGATGCAAGCAGTACACAGCCAATACATGGATAGGTACAGGTTGTGTGGATTGCCTGGCATCAACAATTTAAATATATGTATGTGAGTAGGAGTAAGCTGTCAGTCACTAGGGCTGAAGCTTGCAACTTGCAAGTCAGTGTACTATGTGTTGTCTCTTAGCCAAAGCCAGGGTGTACTTGGCATGCCTACATCCGCCAATAGGGATATCCTTAGGGGGTACCTCCTCCGAGTCCTTCTGTGACTGTGGCTGTGGAGATCTAGGCAGTGGTGGGAGACTGTGTATTCTTTCACTTTGCTGATCCATTATCATATTGTGTTGCATGGCACATCCTGTGAACATATGTGCGCATGTGGCTGGAGAGTACTGCAGGGCTCCACCAGATATATCGAGGCACCTAAGCCGTGACTTTAGAAGCCCAAACACATGCTCTATGATGTTCCTAGTTTGTGCGTGTGCCTCATTATGGTGTTTTTCCATGGGTGTGTGTGTATTTCTGATGGGTGTCATCATCCATGGTTCCAATGTGTAGCCAGCATCCCCTAGTAAATGGCTGTGTGAGATGTCCCCCCTAGCAAACATCTGCAAACATCTGATACAGCTGTGATGCGTGCCAGATATGGGAGTCGTGATAACTGCCAGGGCTGCTAGCACACATTCATGATAATCCCCTAGGGCATTACACATGACCTGGCAGTTGAAGGAATGGTAGACCTTGCGATTGACATACATTCTACCTTCCGCACCGAGGCAGCCCCGAACTACAGTCCTGTCAACTACTGCATTCACAGGGTAAGTCCCTAGCCTACACACAACTTGTGTATATGAAGACAATCTATAGCACCCAGTACCTTAGGGTAGTGTGCTACATCATAGAAGTGTTGCATATTGCTGGCCCTTACCTCAGTGGTGAGGGGAAAAGAAATGTGCTCACTTCCATGCAGTACCATGGCATCCAGGAACTGGTGGAGTACCCTGGATGCTGATGCCTGTGAGACCCCGATCATGTCGCCAGATGGTCTTTGGAAAGTCCCTGCAGCTACTATCCTAAGGGCTGCACATACCTTTGTTTCCACTGGGATGGGTTCCCCCGTGTTGGCTCTGGGTCTGGGTTGAGGGCAACAAAGCTCAGTGAGCTGTTGTAGTATGTCCATGTCCACCCTGTAGCACTCTACAATCTCCAGCTCATGTAGCTCCTAGAAGGTTACCCTAGGCCTGAGCACTCTTCTCCATCTCTGTCTATCCCTATTGTCAGCAGCAGCAGCAGCACTGACTTCAGCATCTAGCGCATACAGATGTAGCAGGGGTCTATATTAGACCATCGTAAATTCAGTTCAGCAAACGACATTTTCAGTGCACTTACATCGAACAAACCATTCATCGAACTGTTCATACTGAGATCATGGTACAGTGAAGATTGGAAAATTTGCCCTTTCCTCACTGTAGCGAGATCTCAGAGTTGGTATATATCATTATTGGGGGGGGGGGTGCAGCCCCCCACAAGAGCGGAATTCGATGAAAGGTATTTCTGATGAAATGCTGTTCGTCAAAGAGGGTTTTCAATGATTTAATATAGGCCCATGTAGCAGACCTGCAGCAGCCCCTAGCATTCACTCAGTTAAAATTCCCAAGTCTGTACTCCAATGATGCAGAGCATGGGAGAAAATTCAGATTGTAGGGTGCATGCATACTTTATAGTGCTCTGCTGTAGGTGCTGGCTATGTGATTGGCTATCTATGATGTATTCCACCTGCCTAGTATATTTTTAACATCATTTAATGGCCCTAGTTTAATTTAAACAGGGGTCAAAACAAATTCATGTCATTGGCTTTTAGATACACTCAGCACAGTGGCATGCCATGCAAACACATGCCCTGTAGGTAAACAAAGCTTAGCACTTAGTACACACACTTCCTCCCGACTTCCACTCTCAGCATAATGGCGCACCATGCAAACGCACAGAAACATGCTTCCCTTAGCTAAACAAAGCTTAGAAGTTAGTGCACACACCCCCCATGAAAGGACACGCTCAGCATGGTGGCATGCCATGCAAACAGGTGTAGCTAAGCTGAAATAATCTTTGCAGTCATTAGACACACCCATCCCTGATGTCAGCTACCTTCTGTGTAAACAACAACATGGTTCTCTGCCTACATGAAGGGGATATGTGGACACAATAACCCCTTTATGATATTCAGTAACTCCACCTCATTTGCATAGGGATCTGCGCACACAGCCTGGAAACTACACGCTTCCTAGCCCTACCACATTGGCAACAGCACCAATGCACCATTGTAGATACTCCATGCAAGGTCCTGTACTGTAGTTGTCACATAATATTCATTTTATTTTTGCCATTTTTTTTAAAGCATGTTTGCACACTGCGGCATGCCATGGAAATGTGCCCAAATAATTAAAAAAAATAAATGTAATTCAACTTATTTTCTTTAATTTTTCAGACACACAGGAGGATAATTTCACTCATATCTGTATGTGGTATCCCATTTTTGTCCATATATATCTACATTTTTACAACCCCTTTTGTCTATCTACACTTCTTTTACATGGAATTTTTCCGTGTACACTACGGACACTGACACAGGGTCTGCTGAGCTGTCTATCTGCTTGCTGGATCACTCTACCTGACTCATTTTCATGAGATTCCCTTGCTTATGAGGTGATTTGCATGCCACAGAATTTCCCATGTTGGCGCGTGCACACGCAACACTCAGCAGTGTTTACTGAATCTAAAACTGGCTTACTTTCATGTAAGCAGTGCAGCGCAATGCCTACATGGTTAAAAACACTTTGTAGGCTTTATTCAATTCCCCCCATATGTAGTTATGATTAGAGAGCCAATCATAATTCTTTGTAGTTCATAGATATTTGTTTGCTCCATGTACTACTGTTAAAGGAAAAAAACACAAAGGGTTTTGCTGGCTTTTAAAACTGGTGAAGCATTTAGCAAGCTCTGTCAGACAGCAACATATGTGAGTGAAACACTTTGAATTCAAGTTGGGGCAGATTATAGAAATAGACAGCAGGCAGAAAAGAAGTTGTTTTGACTTCTGCCACTGTCATTTGCTGTCTGGCACTTTCAGTTATTTCTATGAAACACGATCTTAACAGTGTTGGGGATGCATAACTATTGTTAAGACTGTATCGCATGCTAATGAAGCACTTAACTGGTATGTCTCTTACCCGCTATTGGAGCATAATCATGGCACTCCAAGGAACGTATTGTTTGTGTTTAACAGTTTATTACCCTTTGTTGTAAGGTCTGCACTATCTAGTCATCAAAGAATAACAGAAAACTCATTCGGGAATTTGAATATTGCTGTATACTTGGATAATGTGCCAATTAATGTAAAGATAGAGAAGAGGCATCTCATTGAATTACACAGAGTGCTGAGATGACTGAATGTCTATGGCCTGCGCACAAAACAATCAAAATATCAGTTAAGTAAATTGTAGATTTAATATATGGTGGCTGTGCCAGACAGGAAAGTGCTATCAGTTCATTTATCTGTAATGATGAATCATTTCATTAATACTTGCAAACTTTCCCTGAGGATCTGCGTCTTTAGAGGTCAGTATATTAAGCAAAGTACCATTCACAGCTTATATGGGAGGCCTACAGGTACTAACTTATAAATATTATTAGTTAATTTATTTTATTTATTTATTTTTTTGGCGGGGGGTTGTGTTTTGATGATGCTATCTCTGCAAATTGACTTGAATGCTACCATAACCCAAGAATTTGACTGAAGTACAGTATTATCACCACTGTATAGGCTACTGAAAGAAATATGTCTTGGTAATTGAAGTTTTATAAGCAAAATATACCTGCAAAATGTAAAGAAATGCCGATTTATAACAAGGTTCCAGTCATCTCTGGTCATGATTTACAAGTACCTCTTGCTTGTGATTCCTTAGTCTGCGCCAGAGGAATATTGGATCAAAATATCATGCTTTCAGGAAAAGACGTAAACAACTATGTACACATCAACACACTTTTCTCCTGCTGAGAGAAATCTTGCTCAAATGAAGAAAGTAACACTTATTGTGATTTTTGATATAAACGTGCTAGCTATACTTCTAGGGACAAAATGTTTAAGCTGGGCATTGGCCATAAACCATTATTGAAAATGATTGGCAAGACCAAAAGTATACTTACAATGATAGCAACAAGAATCCAGATTAGCTATAATACTGTCAACCTATGACTATGAAACAAGGTGCTTATCTTTCAAGAATCATTTTGAACTGCTGATGGATTCCAGAGAATTCCATCACCTGAAATGCCACATATGGCTACAAAAACAATCACAGCATATACAAGTAATTTAAATGAAAAAAAAAAATCTAGGGGGTTGCTATTAGTGCTGATTTCATATCCATTGTAACTTGAAATGATCCAGAACTACTGCAAGTATCCTTTGTGACAGAAGTCTGGCAAACAGGAAAACTAAATGAGAGTTTCAGAACGTTCTGTAAAAGTTGTTTCGAACTTTCAGCAGAAGAGGATCATGTCTTATAGAGAAATGGTGCAATTATTGTGCAAAAGCTTAGAAAAATTGTTAAAAGAACTTTACATAGGTTACTCTGGCATTGTTATGATGAGGATACATAGTAAAACATTTTCCAAAGGCCAAACATAGATTAAGAAATCAAAATTAAATATAAAGACTGCAATCAGCTTTGGTGGCATAGAGGGACAAAACTGAGGATATGATCAAGGTAACCCACGTTCCTCTAGTACCTGACAGGGCTGATGGAGCTGGCAACAAGAGAGAGGTATGAAAGGGCAGTGCTAATGCTGATTAATTTTGTACTCTTCCACAGCAATGCCTGCAGTAATCCATTTAAGCACCTGAGTGATTCATAGAATAATTTGACTGCCTAAATTAGCGCAGTGGTCTGTGTTAATTATGTTTGCATGTCTGTGTGGTGTGTGTGTGTGTGTGTGTGTGTGTGTGTGTGTGTGTGTGTGTGTGTGTGTGTGTGTGTGTGTGTGTGTGTGTGTGTGTGTGTGTGTGTGTGTGTGTGTGTGTGTGTGTGTGTGTGTGTGTGTGTGTGAGTGTGTCGGTTCATGCTTATGAGATGAATTTGACTCCTTTATCAACCTGCTTGAATGGCCACCATCATACCAGAAGTTTCATAGGCAGCTAGAGAAAGGAAGTAGATTGCCACCCCTTTCTTTTACATCCCACACACACACACACACACACACACACACACACACACACACACACACACACACACACACACACACACACACACACACTGTATGCACATCTAGGGACCATTTTAGTTTTACCAGTCTACATACTGCATATCTATGTGAGATGGAAACAACCCAGAGAATACCCAAGTAAATTTAAGGAAGACAAGAAGTCACTACTGACAAAGCACCCCAGCAAAGAATCAAGTCAAAGAACCTATTGCTGTGAGATAACAATATTACTCATTGCTTCAGTATGACATCACTTTCCTTAGTTTCAATTTAAAAAGAACTGGTACCTGAAAACATTATGGGTGACAGCCCTACTATGAAATGCAAATATTAGCAAAAATGTAAGCTTAAATGTAACTCACTATCTAAAATTAATAGCAACAAAACTGTCGTGTCTCAATATCATTAACTATTTCAAACCAAATACAAAGCAATAACAGTACAAAATGAATTCAAGTTAGAGGTAAATATATCCTGTAATATTAAACTGTGGAAAACAGACACCTATTAATTACAATCACCTACCTTCCTTAAAATAATGCTGTCACTGTCACTACCACACTGCAGTCTCCATGATAAGTGGTCAGTATTAGACACAATGCTTTCTATATGCTGGTCACAAAAGACCACCATGTAATATGGTGCTATGTATGTGACTGAACTGTCGTGTTCCAGTGAAGTAGATATTAGTGGAGTCTTCCTGTGGTAAACTGTCAGATGTTTCCACACATGACACTTAGCAGGAACATGACCCCAAATGATCGATTCTGTTTCTCACAGGAAGCATTACAGTTCGCTGGAAAAGTCACTGCCCTTATTCAAAATGGTGACCTGTCTCAGCAGGCAATGTTCTCCCTAGTCTTACAGCCCTGTCATGAATGTTCTGTAGCAACAATACCTAGTACAATGAATGAATAATACAGACTATCCATTCAGAAGCATTCGTGTAGAAGTGCCCTACTAACTCAATTGCCTTTACTACAACACACCTACCACTAGGTCATGGGAAGGCATGGTACCAGCTTTAGGTTTTAACTATACCACTGACTCATGCAAGGATGCCCTACAAACAGCTCAGTTCAGAAATGCAGTAAACACCCTCTAAAGCTTAACACAATCTGGATGAGTGAAACATATTTCTATGAACATAAGCATAACCTGACTCAGTATTAACTGAGATGCATCTTACACACCAATACTGCAAAGGCTGCTAATCTGTGTGTGTTGTCCAGTTACAAGATGTTAGGAATCATGATACATCCATGGTTAACAGACATTTATTTATTCACAGCTTCCATGACTGCTGTAACCTTTTATTATGAAGAAAACATAATTGCATCTTTCTAATACGTATTACCATTGGGTGATAGTTGCATGTGAAATAACTTAAATTAAGGGGATCATGATATATAACTGTTGAAGAAAATATTGTAAAAAATAGTGCATTTTAACTTTGGCTGAGTGGACTTAAACTATATAGCATATGCTCTAAAAATGCAAATGTGTTAGTGGAGAACCAAGTAGTGCGCTCCCCTTTGGTGCAGGAAGGTCATAATTCTGTGGGTTTTATCCTCTTTGGTGGAGAAGGATCATAAGTCTGTGGATTTTGTCCCCTTTGGTGCAGCAGGATAATAACTCTGTGGATTGCATCCCTTTTGGTGCAGGAGGATCATAAGTCTGTGGATTTTATCCCCTTTGGTGCAGGAGGATTATAAGTCTGTGGGTTGCATCCCTTTTGGTGCAGCAGGATCTTAGGTCTGTGGGTTTTATTCTCCCACTGATCAGATTGCCCGCACTACAGTGCAGCATTGGGTGGGAGGGGGCTGCACTCCTGGGTGTGTTATCTTTTTGGGAATTGGTATAATGGTTAAAGTGTTTACCTCACAGTCAGAAAGTACAGGGTTGGATTCTTACCTTTGAAAGGGAAATTAGCTAGATGTAAAATGGTTCATAAGGGCAGCTGGCTAGGCTAGGACTTACCTATGAAATTTAACGATTAGCAGCAAAGTACTGAGTCTGAAAACATCCTAGGCCTCAAGAAATACATGGAGGTATTAGAATGACAACATCTTGAATTAAACAGAATATGCCAATAAGCTACAATGCAAAGAAAACAAAATAGAAAATCTGTGTCAGCATGCTGCAACTCTATAGTAATCAGACATCAAGGGTCTATTATCATTTTTGCATACACACTGAGGGGTCCACTTCTTAATCATCGCACAAGTGAATTCTGGAAATATGCCTGGATGAATAGGACATACAATAGCTTATAGGCCTGGTTCAGGTGCTTTTGCAGTACAATTTACCTTTGGCCTTTATATAAATGCAGTATGTGGAATCAACTGCCTTTGTAAAGCTTATAGATGTACATAGAGTGCAATATGCTGTCAGTACTCCCATGTGTGTCATCAAATTCCTTTCTGTGTTACATCCTGCATGATTACCATTGTAACAGCAATTTATCTAGAAGTACATTGTCTTTGGGTAGCTTGGAAAAAATCATGTCATATTCTCCACTTTACTTTTTGTGTAGATTTTGTTGGCTGCACACAGGCATCTAAAAAGCAGACTGTAGTTCAGAGCACGTTAATCTGAGTACTCCTTTTCCTAGCAAGACGCATATTGTTTTATTACCATAAAAATGTTGACATTTTCAATGGCATTTATGATTCTGCTTCTTGTGTCCTTTTACGTGTTTTTCAATTTTTTTTTGTTTATTCTGAGCATTTCTTGGACTGTGCTAGCAATGTTTATTAATTTTTTTTTTTAGTTTTCTTTTTTCTAATGTGCCAAAGTTATAAAAGGGGCTTACATCTTCATCTAAAATTGACTTACATAATATGTGTAAAATTATAAAATTTAAATGCAACTACTTTTCTATTCTGAAACTTTGCTTCAGTTCCTGAAGAACAATATTGCAGTCAAGCATTTCCCAGATAATGTGCAGTACAAGAACAGCTGATGTATAGTTTATAAATTGCAGTGCTCATGGAAGACATACATAACTAACATAGGTTGCAGTGGCAAAGGTTTTACATTTCAGTCATATGTCTACTTAGTAAGATTAGCACTGTCATATGAGGAAAGAAAATTGTACTTTCTACAAAAAGGATACAATTACACAGTCATGGTGGTTCAGAAGCTTGAAGGTCACTCACTCCCACAGGAAATTACAGTAGCAGTACATATGTACAAGGGTGGATGGGATTCTGTTCCCTGTGGACCTTAGTCTCCCACATGCCTTTAAAGATGCAGTCTAAAAAGCAATGAGAAACATAACTTATTTATGAGGAAGTTATACTGTCTAAAATTTCAGCCAATATGGTGACACAGAGCTCCAACACCCATCTCCATCAGGCAGACTACAAAATTACAGTGTGCTTCCACTAGAGACTATGTACATCTGTCTCAGGAAAATAATTATGACAGAGTCAATAGGCATACTTTAAACACCCCCAGACAACAGCAAATGCATGCACATACAAACAAGTGAATATATGCGTGCGCACACACACACACACACACACACACACACACACACACACACACACACACACACACACACACACACACACACACACACACACACACACACACACACACACACACACATTATTTCCTGAAGTTTATAGAAGTATGCCTATGAGGTACTAAACTGGCTCATTTACTTTTCTATAAAGTATCTTTAAATCAGAAACGTTTTCAACAATGTGCTTAACTTTTACAATTTTGTTGAAGTTTATTAATTTTGCACAGCACAAACAATGGGTATTTTGAGCTCATGCATATTCAAGCATATGATTTGAAGTGGGAGCTTACTCATGCACATTCACACTTATGTGTTTCAGGGGTATGTTACATATATGTTGAGGTATTTAAGGGGTATCTCACTCTTGTAGCAATTTACACATATAATTGTGTATTTAAGGGGTACCCCACTCTTGTGCACATTTACAAATATAATTATATATTTCTGGAGTTCCTTACTCTCCTGCATATTTCCAAATATAATTACACATTTTTGGGGTTTCTCACTCTTGTGCACATACACAAATATAATTATGTTTCTGGGGTTTCTCACGCTCATGCACATTCACACATATTTAACACATATGTATCTGTAACTTATTCTCATGTACAGTCACACACATAATTATGTGTTTGAGGGCTTAACACATGGGGAAATTCACACATTATGGTTGAGGGGTATCTGATTCTCTTGGACAATTGCACAAATAATTACATTTTTGAAGGGATACCACCCTTTTTTACACATTCACATGTGTAATTATATGTTTGAGGAGGTACTTTATGCTTATTCACATTAGTTATATGCAAGATAATAAACATTTAATTGATTGTGAGGTACCCCCTAACTTCATGGAATACAAAATACATATACATAATTGCCCAAATTATAGCAGGTAGATACACTATGGAACACTTTCTTAATTTAACAAATTCTTTGTGGAAAACTGAAGGGATCAGTTTAGTATCTGACAGAGCATACTTCTATAAATTTCAGTAGATGATATAAATGTTTGTTTTTCTCAGGCAGTTCTGAAATCAGTGTGTAAACTTGTTCACCTCTACTCTACAGAACATGAAAATGATGTAATGTGTGTGTGTGTGTGTGTGTGTGTGTGTGTGTGTGTGTGTGTGTGTGTGTG
Source organism: Protopterus annectens (assembly GCF_019279795.1). Taxonomy (NCBI): domain Eukaryota; kingdom Metazoa; phylum Chordata; order Ceratodontiformes; family Protopteridae; genus Protopterus; species Protopterus annectens. The sequence continues at coordinate 1,455,464,823 of NC_056728.1, forward strand.
TGTGTGTGTGTGTGTGTGTGTGTGTGTGTGTGAGTGTGTATCTGTGTGTGCGCGCGTGCACGCACGTCTGCACATGTGTGTCTTTGTGTGAGTGTGCATCTGTGTGCACGCCTGTGTGTGTATGTGTGTGTGTGTGTGTGTGTGTGTGTGTGTGTGTGTGTGTGTGTGTGTGTGTGTGTGTGTATGTGCATGTGCACGTGTGTGTCTATGTGTGAGTGTGTATCTGTGTGCACCCCTGTGTGTGTGCATGTGTGTGTGCACGTGTGTGTGTGTGTGTGTGTGTGTGTGTGTGTGTGTGTGTGTGTGTGTGTGTGTGTGTGTGTGTGTGTGCGCGTGTATGTGTGTGTGTGTCTGCAGGCGCGTGTGTGTGCACATGTGTCTGTGTGTGAGTGTGTATCTGTGTGCACGAGTGTGTATGTGTGTGTGTGTGTGTGTGTGTGTGTGTGTGTGTGTGTGCATGTGTGTGTGTGCGTGTGTGTGTAAAGACACACCCTTACATAAACTTATACATGTGCACATATACTTCCCTTGGTAGGTGTAGATTGCAACCCTGATAATGACCCAGGTGTCAGATTTCAAATAGCAGCTCAGGTACCTGCTAGAGGTGGTAGGAGAAGGAGAGGACTGAAGAGGTTGAGCTTGCTTGTGCTTCATCGGGAAAAAGTGTGACACATGCCCAGGGTGCACAAGGCTTTCTAATTTTCCTGGTAGATACTACAAAATATAAATAATGTCTCATTCTAGGATGCAAGGTCATCTGCAGGCTTATGTCACTTGTGGAAGTTAGTGACAGTCACATGGTACACCCACTGATCATCCACTCTGGAGAACCTTTTTAGGCATGTGTAGGAGGGGGTTGGACAATAAGCAGATAGCTACTGAATGACAGCAGCCTTTGAGATGGGTTCTTGTCTCATAAGGAACTAATGGGCTGGACACAGCCCTTGCCATGTGAGGAATCAATGCATCAAAACGAAATTCAGGAGAGCTGACAGTGGGCAGGCAGTGAGTAACCCCCCCCCCAAAAAAAAACAACAATAGACATATATGTGCGCACGTGCACACACACACGCACACATGCACACACATTTTATATATATATATATATATCTTAAATGAGAAATATTATAAGCTTCTACATTTGTGTGTTCTAACTGCTGTGATCCTAGCCATGTATATATCAGCAGCATTGCATGTAATAAGCTGCAAAAGAATACAGACATCTCCATTTATTGTTTATTTTACATCTTTATGTGTTTTGATTTTATTTCGTCAAGAGAATATATACATCTTTCCCTTTTCATCTACTTCATAAACAACATACAAAAACATATGTGCATATTATGTGCATATTATAGTAGACTTAAAATATGCAATAATAATATGTTCTTCTTGGTTTAAAATGCACTCTGTAGAACAAACTAAAAACTATAACACATTACATGGGATGTACAGAAGAATTATTCATTAACATTATTAGCACACTCTAATTGAATATCATACAAAATGACCACACTTTCCATTAATGAGGTTATGATGCTAAAATATGCTTCTTCGTACTTTTGGGAGAAAATTGTTATATTTCGTTAGGGGAGGGATTTGTTGTAATTATTATAGTGTAATGCTGATTCAGAACTATCTTAAGGGCAACGTTTCATTTGGAACTGAACTGCACAAGCTGTTATTCAGTCTGATCACTGTATTTCTATACTTCTAAAGAGCATTACTTAAAACAGAAACAACTGAACTAGGCATCATTATAAAAGATGTGATAAGGGAGACATACCACCACTTATCAAGGGTCAGCACATTGTCACTGGGAGGTTGCACCTTATAATGGCAGTTAGGCTCAGAAGAGAGCACAAAATGGAGTACTGCATTTTTATCACTTTCTCCCTCTTCAGGTTTGTGCAGTCTTGGAGGTGGTATCTACATATTAAAAAAACATAGCAAATGCCAAACAAAATACTGAATTCTTCTCTCCTGATAAAAAGCCATATATCATTTAAGCCCAGCTACAAAACCCTGAACAGGCACTGTCAGAAAAGTTGTACTGTTTAAGAAAGGGTTCTAGTGACATAAGATGCTGGGTCAGGTTGGTGTTATGGGCAGAGAAAGGGTTAGTGTTTGTGTTAATACACGAGTAAGGCTAGGCAGACAGGCTTAAAGAGCATGTGATTATTCATAATAAATTCAAGTGCAGATCGTGTAATACTAGCATATCTCACTATATCCATGAGATAACTCTAAATGTTTTTTTTCTATTCATCTTTTTTGTCTGAGTAGGAGATAAAAAAATAAAAATAAAATGGAACTGCAGCCAAAACATCTATTTCTCTCCATGCCTTTTTGATGTAAATCTGTTTTCACAAGCTTTTATATTTGCCTTTATCAGTGCCCATTGAACTCTTATTGTTCATTGTTTTGAGAGAAAAAAACACCATTTTATCACTTTTATCTGAGTTTTATATTTGAAGTACACAATGTCTTCTAAAGTTTCAAAATGCCAGAACAGGAGAAAAACATAAAACAAAAAAAAAAACTATACATGTCTGGAAAATAGCCAACTACAGATCATTTCAGGAGAGAAACTGTAACTACTGCACATCACAAGTGTTACACAATAAATTAAGTCTCATCAGGCTAAGATGAACAACAGAGATATTGCTATAACCATCCTTCACTGTCAAGCAATAATTTCTGACAGTCAAATACACAAAAGTAGTATGTTTCGTTATCTGCATATCTTTCTCTCTAGATATATATATATATATATATATATATATATATATATATATATATATATATATATATATATATATATATATATATATATATATATATATATATATAATTATGTATTGATTTATTTATTTACAATTTGTTTACTGGGAAAGCCCATTGGCCCAAAAGAGCCCATTTTCAATGGAGGCCCAGGCAGAAAAGCTCCACATACATTTATACAATTGTAAATATAAAAGTGAAACAGGAGATATTACATAGTTTGACAGGAAATAATAGATATGCAACAGTATAGAAAAAATCTAAACAATAAATGAAGTTAAAATATCATAGAGAACAATACAATGTCAGAGCATTTAGCGGCAGTATCAACAATAACAAATTGTTAAAGCATAGTGTAAAACATGTGAGGTCAGTGCTTGCCTAACCGTATTTAACATTTGTAAAGTATCAAGGAATACTGGATTGCCAGTCTTACTAATGTATAATTATGCTAGAAGTAATAGGGAATGAATGAGAGAGGAAGGGAAGAGTGAAGGTGAAGTAGAGTAAAAATGAGAGGACAGAGAGTAGAGAAATAGGGGTAAAATAGAGAGAAGTCAGCTAGGGTGAGAGTATATATATATATATATATATATATATATATATATATATATATATATATATATATATATATATGTGTGTGTGTGTGTGTGTCTCCCTGTATGAATCTACTTCAGCAGATCAAATTGACAGGAAACTGACATGAAAATCAATGAGAAGACAGTAATCCCACAAGAATGAACATTCACCATTTTGAAACTAGTAAGAATGAAACACCTCCTGCACTTGTCACATACCACTCGGAGCTTCTGAATGGAGATTGTGATGCACTGGGAAAACAGCTGCTCCATTTAAACACTTGATTTAACATAACAATGTACCCTTTTTATAGTTTTTGCAGAGGGGCAAGTTCTCCTACACCCCCATGTGGTGGGCTGTGCCTCCCTCACCCCCTGAAAAATTATATAGATCAACTCCAAGATCACACTACAGTGAGGAAAAGGGTCAATTTCCTGATTCTCACTCTACCATGATCTCCATTCTGAAACATTGAAAAAGGTAATTTTTTTTTGATAAATCGACTGTTTAAATGTTTTATATATATATATATATATATATATATATATATATATATATATATATATATATATATATATATGTCGCTCTGTCATTATTTCTATGCCATTGAACCTATAGATCCACCTATCTATCTATCTATCTATCTATCTATCTATCTATCTATCTATCTATCTATCTATCTATCTATCTATGTGTCTTTGTGTATGCACATATGTATTCGATAACAGTATTTAAGGTAAAACAACTAGAAAAAAATACCTGTTTTAAGCTATGATATTACTAAAACATAAAAGAACGTTGGTTAGAACAGCTATGCATTCATGCACAAATACAGTAAGTAGCACAATCTACAATTTTGAAATGCAGTACATTTCATAAGACAACTACCAGTGACTAGCACAGTAGCATGAATAGTGCTACACATAGCTAGGCAGATCATTGTAAAAGTAAAATATAAATAAATGGAAAAGTTCAATGCAAAACACATTAATTATGTGCAAATGGCACAATGTAAATGCTAACGAGAAGTGTAATTACACATTGAACAATTTGTAGTACATCCACTCAGTTGGTTTTACAGTGGTGGAACATAAGTAAACCGCTCAGAGACACAGAAAAGTCATTCCAGACTTTTTATCACCAGAAAAAAATGTTGTTTAAAGAAAACAAGTAAATATGTTGGTCACAATAGTGTGAGAGGGTTAGACAATGCAGGTAGCAGCAGGCTTAAAGAGAAAGATTTAAAACTGTGCAGAGAGTTAAAGGTAGGGTTTTTAAGTCTCCCTGCCTATTTCATTAATTTCAAAAAGAGTTTATATGCCGCTCAAAATATTACTCCAGCCTTGCTATTGTCAGGCAAAACTTCCACACAGAAACTGCAAAATTCCAGTGCAAGTGATAACACATCACAGATTCCAATACTGGAATGTCTGAACTGTATTCCCTGAAATGGTCAAGGGTAGAGTATCCACATCTGTATTATAGGAAAAGAACCTTTGCCAGTTAAAGGTTGCATATAGAAGTATACAGTATATACATATAATCATCTACACGTGCTCGCATGCACACACACACACACACACACACACACACACACACACACACACACACACACACACACACACACACACACACACACACACACACACACACACACACACACACACACACACACACACACACACACACACACACACACACACACACAGAAACCCACAGAAAACATACATATTCAGATATGGTAGCAGTAGTTTAACTGAATCACATTTTACTGAATTATATCAAACTGAACAAATTTAACTGAAATCGCATTTGACTGCAAACTCATTTGACTAAATCATAATCAGCTGAAGATTTTGAAGTACAGAAAGTGCAGTTGTATAAAATCTTACCATAGCCGTAGATGTCAACCTTTCAGCTGTCGCAGTAATCATCCATAGCATGTGTGATTTTCTGCCAAGGACAGCCCAAAATCCGGCCAAAATACCAAAGCCTTTACATTCTCCTAGTGTCATACATCAGATGCATGCTCCCCGTGCAGGTGTAGGGCATAAAGGTGATGCATGTATGGTAGCTCCATACTCAAAAATGAAGTGCCCCAGGAGATTTAGAGCCACCCCAGTACAAAGCAGAACGTCCACATCCAGAGTGAAAAAGAAACAGCAGGGAGAATCAAGATGCTCCTCAGCCAGCACAGAGTTCCCCAAAGAGTAAGGAAAACAAAAGGGACAGGATGAAGGAACGTAATGCTGAGCAGTGCAAAGGAGGACATCTGCTTTTGTGGTAAGATTTTACACCACTCTACTCTGCCCTTCCATTATTACTGCTACAGTACTCATAACATGTGGTAGATTACCAAAGCTACTGAAAGGGATGGGAGGAGGAAGGCTCAGAGAAGCCCTCCACAATCTCATGAAGGATAGACCTGGCAAATCCTGCCTGGGCTCTGCAAATGGCATCCAACTTGTTATGTTTTGTAAAAGTGCAGAAAAGGGACCACTAGACAGCCTCAAAGATGTATCTAGTATCCCAACCCTTGAACAAAGCTTCAGAAGAGTCCACTGACCTCCTAGAATGAGCCTTAACTGAAGTAGAAAAACGTTTTCCATGAAAGGAATACCAAAAAGAAATGGCATTTGAAATTCAGGAGGAGATGCTTTGCTTTTAAACCACCAAAACCCAATGCCCTGGTATAAAAGTAAACAAAAAACTGCTCAGATTTGTGAAAGCCTTTGTCTTATCCAAATAATGCCTGACGTGTGTATGAAAAGCCAAGGGTTGAAGAACCTTCTCACTACAGATTGCAGAAAATGGTAAAAAAGGAATGAAGCTGGATAGACTGATTAAGGGACAACTCATTGACTAATCTTAGCATAAAAGAAGGATTAGTACACAGTGACACCCTCTACCTATGAAAAAATCAAATAGGGAGGAATAGGCATCAGGCCCAGAAGTTCAGAAACTGTCTCGGCTGAAGTAAGGGTAACCAATAAAACAGTCTTCCAGGTACAGTACTGGCAAAGAAGAAGGCAGGCTACTCAAAAAGAAGCTGAGTCAGTTTTCAAGGACAAAACTAAGCCCCCAACAGGGACGAATATGTCTTCTCAGAGGTCTGATATGAAGTATATCTTTAAGGAATTGTTTGACATCAAAACAAGAGGTCAAAGTGGGTTCAAGGACATACAATCCAAGGTTGCTGACAAGTCAGCTTTAACAGAAGAATATGCTAAGTCAGCATGGAACAGTTCACACAAGTAAGAAAGGAAAACAAGGGACCCCAATGAAAAGGGATCCTGGTGATGCTTGAGACAAGAAACAGAAAATCTTTTCCATTTAGCCATATAAGATTTTCTGTTAGTGGGTTTCTTGGTCTCCTACAGAAACCTAAGCATGTACTCGGAAAAGTGGTGTATAAATGGGCTTAAAATCCTGTCACCCAAAGGGTCAGCTGAAGAGTGGACAAGTGTGGCTGAATGAAAGACCCTTTGTCTTCTGTAAGAATATTCATCTGGTGAGGTAATTTGTGATTATCAGACCTGGCCAGGTGAAATGTCAGGAGGGTGAGCAATGCTGTCTGGGCAAAAATTGAGGCAAAAGCAAAATTCTTGAAGAGTCCTTCCTGACCTTGTGTGGGGCCCTGGGAAGCAGAGGAAAATGAAGGTAAGCATAGAAGAATATCCCCTTCCAAGAGAATGACATGGTGTCTACCTTCCAAGTCAGAGCACTTGAGACTCTTAAACATAAGCAAGGAAGTTGTCTGTTCAGAGGGAAGGCAAAAAGATCTACTTGAGGAATACCCCACCGATGCACTATGTCCAGAAACACCTCACTGTGAAGCATCCATTTGTGAGGTTATGTCCTGGATCTGTTCAGGGATTTTGCCATTACATTGTGTTCTAAAGGGATGTAAACTGCCTAAAGTGTTACCTGATAGCAAGTATCCAAATCCCAGGCCTGAAGGTCTAGTCTGCAAAAATGATAAGTCCTTGTCCTACCCTGTTTGATGATGTATCACATGACTGTGGTGTTATCTGTAAAGACCTTCTAATGAACTTGAGACCAAAGAGAAAGGAAGGCCTGAAGAGCAAGAATGAGCACCCTCATCTCTTATGTTGAAGTGGTCTGACCTCTGATGATGGGTCCAAAGACCTTGAACCCTCAGACTGTTGGAAGAGGTTCCCCTCCAAAGATCAGAAATTTGAGAATAGCTCCTGAGTAGGGTTAGAAGTCTGAAAAAGCAGCCCTGGACTGAGCAAGATCTGCTGAATTTACCAGTGCAACTCAAGTCTGAGACAAGGAAGTGAGGAAATCAGAAACTACAGAGGGTGGTACTGCTGGAGTCAAACTGTCTTTAGGTAGCACTGAAGTTTCCTCATGTGAAGTTTGACAAACAGAAAATAGGAATGGTTGATGCTGTGAACCCCAGGATTGTGAGAAATTCCCTTGCAGAAATAAGAGAAAGGGAAAACTGGGACTGGAAATAAATTGTCAGGGACAGGACTTTTGAAGAAGGGAGACAAGCCAACATTGGAATGGTTTGAATTCTGTAACCTAGAAAAACATGGTCTTGAGAGGAAGTCAGACTGGACTTCTTGACTGATGGTGAATCCCAGACAGCATGGAAAAGTATGGTGAAGTGCAGATCTTGCAAAATCCTGGATTGTGAGGGGAGTCTGAAGAAGCAGGTTAACTAGATATGGGAATGGCTGGATTTCCTGAAGCCTGCAAAGGGGTATGACAGGGACTAGACATTTGTTGAACACTTTTGAGGCTGTAGAAAAACCAAAGGGCAAAGCAGACAACTGAAAATGAGAGGTAGAAACAGAAAAACAGAAAATCGACTTGAACAGAGGATGAATGGTAATATGAAGATAGGAGCTCTTTAGATCTATGGAGACCAGAAAAGCCTGTGGAAGCAAGAGGGATACAGAGTCTGAAGGGCAAGCATCTGAAAGGAAGGAATCTTTACTGGAAACATTCTGGAAGGAAACTTTGTTCCTGTTTAGGATACTGGAACAGGCTGAATGGTGTTCTGATCCAGTAAATCCTGCAGAACTCCAGAAATATGAAACATTTGGTCTGGAGGAGTTGAGGAAGGCCAGAGAAGGATGGAAGGGATTTCCATACCATAAAATAACTATGGTGGATAATGGACAGAACCTAAGATTCTAAAGTTATGTGTTACCAGACAGGGAGGGAAAGGGGAAGCCTGGGTGATGGGAAGGAGAGAACATATGTTAAACAGAGGCAGATTTGGCCTGAAAAGGGTACTTTTGAGTTTTAGAAGTCTGGGAGGTTTTATCAGTGAAAATGCGCTTAATAACCCTTTTCCCTTTAGAAGGCAGACTTAGAAGGATAGCTCCTCTGAAATTTGCATATGGGAGAAATAAAGATTTGTGTAAGATCCTACATCACTTTACCTTTGTCTTGCAGAGTCTTAAACAAGTAGGTAGCAGCAGTACCAAAGACACTATGACTGTCAAAGGTGTATCTAGGAGCTTGGCCTTAGTAACATCAAAAAGGCCTGGTGACAAAGCCAAGAGTACCTTCTCATAACTGAAGCGGAAGCAGCAGCCCTAGAGGAGGCATCATGCCTGCATTTGGTGGAGGGATGGGCAACAGGAGAATTTAAACTTAATAAGGAGAGGGTATCAGCTTTTCTTTTAGAGTTAGGAAGGTCATACATCCCCCAGGCTGTGACAAAAGGGCAAAAACATACTTGATCATATAGGTTTGATAATTAATGCCCCTGAAAGCCAGGGTGCATTTTCCCCAGCCTCTTCATAGACCTACTATTTTTATCAGAAGGAGGAAGCTTGGACAAAGTCAAAAGCTTGGGTGGCTTATCAGCAGAAAGAGAGACCATACAGGGTTTGATGAAGGACACTTGTAGAAATATATAAAGGCCTTGGGCATGGAATAAAAATGGTCAGGTTTCATAGGGGCTAGAGCTTAGGAAAAAGAAGCCAAACAAGCAGCTGCAAATGTATCCAACAAGGCATCTAACATAGGAGGCAACAGAAGGTTTAAGACAATTCTACCTGCAACAGCTTGAAAAACCTCTTTTGGATACCAGATAGTTGTGAGAAATCTCACTTAAAATGTTCTATCATGCAAACTACTGTGTTCCCAAAGGAGAGCTCCTCAAAGAGAGAGTCAGGACTCCAGGAATCTTCTTCTTCAGATGTGCAGCCATAACTGAAGAATCAGACTCTCTATTCCCTTTAGCTAGAGTACAGGACTAAGGAGAAGCAGGAACAGATACCCACTAAGGTGGTCTCAAGATCAAACCGACACCCACTAAGGTGGTCTCAAGATCAAACAGACACCCAAGGTCACTGATCAAGCCCTGTGTAAAATCCTGCCATTCCTTCTGAGAGTCCTTAGCAGAGAGAGGAATGTGCTTAGTTTTCTGCATCTTCTTGCATGTGATGCCTGCTTTGACCAACATAGGAGGCTCAGAGCAAGACATAGACTCAATAAGGGTACCAGGGACCTCTTCCCCTCACCAGAATCTGGGAAATCCCCTTAGGCCCTTCAGAAATGGTTAGCCATGGTTCCCTCTCAGTTTCCCCTGCAGACATTTGCATTGCCTAAGAGGACATGTAAGAAGCTGGTTCCATGCCAGCCTATGATAGGGTCACAGCAGAAGGAAAATGGTGTCTGCACCAGGTCATCTTCATGGTCTTCACTTACCACAACAGATTCAGACTGAGACTTATTGGTCTTCTTTTTAAAAGATGGCTGCACCTTAGTGCGAGTGGATTCAGTCATGGTACCCTGGAATAAAAAGTTTGAGATGCTGATTTTCAAGATAAACAGATAGAGTGGACAGACAGCTGCAAAGAATTTTGGAAACAAAGGCCTGAAAATGGTAAACAGGGTATGATTGTGTGAAGCATCTAGGCAGAACAAATACTTCTCATGATAGTTTTTATGGGAAATCTTCCTCCCACACTGACATTTTTCCTTCCTGGATGACATCAGCCTTAAGTACACAAGTAAAGGCAGAAAAAAAAAAGCCCAGTGGGCATTTATCTGTAAACTCCTTGGAAGAAACCAGGCCAGTAAAGGACATTCAGACTGATGTTCAGCTGTGGCATTTGGACTGTTAACAAAGAAGTTCTGAGTATGGAGCATTTGCACTTCACCTTTATGCCCTATACCTGTGTGAGAAATAGACATCTGACATACAATGCTAAAAAGATGTAAAGGCTTTGGTATACTGGCAAAACATCAGCGTATCCTTGGTAGGAGATCCCACATGTTATGAATATTGCAACAGCGATATGGAAGGACACTCTGTGATTCTTTTTTCTCAACTGTTAGGTGACTGTAAAGTTAATATATTTAAGTATGAGGGCATGGGGGTGCAAAAAAGCTTGGCCCTTGTAAAACACATATAGAAGTTATGTTTGCTCAAATGAACTGTGTCTGTTTTTTCACTTTTCTTCATTGTTGTGTGAATATGGAGTTAGTATATTTAAGTGTGGGGGGAGTGCAGGGGGTCTTGCACCTTGAAAAAACAAGTTTTTAAGGTATTCTGAGAATAATAAGTGGGAAAAACAGCCTTCTCACACTTATGAGGTAAGATATGGAAGGCAGTGCAAAACTATGGTCCTACTTGTATATGTGTAATACCAGAATCCTGAAATTGGGCATAAAGCATCACAACTAAAGCACAGACCCATGTGTAAGTTCAAGATTGCAGAAACCCACCATGAAATCATCAACCTCATAACACAACATGCATGCATTACCCCACAATATGAAATAGTGCCATCATGTATAAACCAGCAATGAGAACAACATTGATACAGCCCCCACAGTAGCCAATTGGTATACCCTTGCACTTCGGAGAGGAAATAACTCCTTTTACTAGGCTAGTGACCCTTGTAAGCCATTTTAAAACTAGCCAGTTTCTCTTTTTGTGCTCAAAATAACCTATCCTATTTGGTTATACACTGGCCTTGCCCTTTCCCATAGTTGATAATTATACAGCACTCCTAATGAGAGTAACTGGGATCATACCATATATAATGTGAGGAGACCCATGCATGGGATAAAACATTTAGGAGCTGTATATGTCCATTAGTAGTGCAGGGGGCTGTCCTGAAGTAAATGTAATGTTCCTATCCATAAGATCTAAGTTGCACTTTAAAATGGACAGGGATAAATTCTGATTTATGAGTCTGTTCCATAGCAATGGTATCCTCTGTAAAATACACCTGGTCCTCCAAACCATTCTGTTGATATTGCAGAAGAGGTTTAGATCCTAGACCAAGTATGTCTGATGCCATTTTACTTGCCAAGATGCACTACATACATTAGTAATGAGTCGGTGGAGGTGGATGGCTTGTATGCCAGACACAGGTCACCTCTTAGCAGTCTGTAGGATACTGAGTATAGTGACATGGCTTTGAGTTGGCCCATGTAGAACATGCTGTTTTGCATCCTTTTAGTAAGTTATCTCTGTGGGCATTTAAATTGTTTCATGTACCTGGGCATAAATGATTTAAAAAGTTATAAAATAGCAAAAACATCATATTCTTACTACCCTATCCTCGGAATTATTGCCTAACCTCTGCTTCCCACTGCCAGACATCTTCAGGTTAGAAATATCATATGTTATTATAGCAGTGACTGCACGGTTTACTATTCTTGGGGATGCCAATTGCCTCAATCAGAAGCTTGGTCAAATCAAATCAGGTGTCTGCCTTATTAAAGGAAATCATACAGGCTGCCAGCATCTGCTTCCTGATCTGGCTATCCAGGAAAGAGAGTGTTCTGACCTCATCATACCATGTGGGAGCTGTCTTTGGCTTATCATCCAGGGTCCCAGCATCTGCATCCTACTCTGGCCATGTAAGAGAAAAATCTTGCTCACTTATCATACCAGGCAGGTTCTCACTGTATCAGTACTAGCAGCTGTCACCAAGAATGTCATGTAAAACAGCATATCAGTCTGTGATGCAGTCTGCACACATGAATTGTGAATCACAAGCAGCACAGACTAGTACCATCATGATGTGCATGGCCATACATATGCTGAAGGCATGCATGAGACGGCCAGCATGGCTTGCCAGCAGCATGTGCATAATGCTGAAAACTCTGCTGGAGCTCCCTCGAAGCTCAATAAACTTATAAAACGAACTTCAGTAGTCAAAATATAAACAAATAAGTGCTTTCATCGAAAGCATGCAGACATATTCAGTTAAAACTTGCCAAGTTTAAAATTTGTGCTTAAATTAGCTTCCAAATCACATGACAACTCCACTGCAAAACTGGCTCCAAACTCTTAAAGCAGCGGTTGTCTAACATCACAGATACAAATCTTATTCAACCCAAGTGCATTTTGATTAATGTACATGCTAATAAATGACTCTTAAAATGACAGTAATATAATAACATACATAAAAATACATGAAATTGCATAATAAATAAAAAAATTGATAATAAATTGCAAACATGATCACCTTTCATACGCTTTCCTCTTAACTGAAGCATTGAAAAAAGTCTGTCACCAAAGTTCCCTCTCTTCAGTAAATAATTTATAAGGACAACCCCTAGGACTAGCGTCCACCTTTTCTAAAATAACAAATAGAAAATGATGGTCCGACTATGCTGAATATGTTTATAGAGTGCATTCATAGATTTATCCTTCCTTATTTCATAATTGTGCTAATATATACAATCTCTAAGTTTTCACTCTGATTTGCCAACATAAAAACTATTGCAAAGTTGGCATGCAGCAGCATAAACAATCCCTTTTCTATGGCAGTTATATTTTCCAGGAATGCAAATCACTTTATCATGGATTGAAAAAGGACATGCGCCACATTTGGACATACACCTGCAGATGTTTCAACTTTCAAGTGTCCCTCACTATCATAAATATTTTTAAAACATGTAGCAAAAAATTGTTTACTTCAAACTGTTCCAGGAGTTGTGCTTCATTCGGATCTTGGTTGTTTATTCTCAAGTGTAATTTTGTGGTTGTGGTATATTTTTAAAACTTGTGCCTGTTTTGTAAACAATATTAGGCACAGGACCTCGACAGTTACTTAAAATTTCTATTGTTCATAATAAACTGCCGATTCTTTCTGATTATATTACTAATCTTGGGACTGCCCACTGAATATGTGGTTACAGAAGAACACACAAAACTAGTCTGTCCCTAATGCATATGGGTATCAGATGTACCAACCTTATAGTCCATCATACTCAAATTATTGTCTACCTCACCTTCCACCATTTGTAAATTTGAATTTTCGTGGTGCAGAGATAGTGCACAAATCCCTTTAATCCTTTTCATTTTCACTTCTCCACTAACAGATTTAAGTAATGACTCTGGCTACCCTTTATTCAAAAACATTGTGCAAAGTTCTTCTACCTGTGTAAAATAGTGTGTGGATGCTGTACTTTTAAGAAGCGTTTCCAAGGACAGCACAGGCATATAAATAGCAAGCATGTGCTAGCTTGAGTGCACTTTGAGAGTGCAGCCCGAGTATGAGCGTGCATGAGTATGATAGCTAGTTAGTTTACAAGTTTATCTAACTTGAAGTTATTAAGCTTCAATCCTGATGCGTCTGTACATAATAAACCTGCTTGAACAGAACCTACAGATTTTCATCTGTTTTATACCGACCAGACAAGCGACAACCTCTTTGAAGAAGTCACAATGTCTAGACACCATCTTTGCTGCCCTCATTGATCTGTTTTTTTGTTTTTTTTTTACATGGAAAAACTATAATCTTGATAAGCTTATTCTACTGATTTTATCCTTCGATTTATTTTATATCAATGTCTGGAAAATCATCTAATAAGACAATAGATATAATGCCAAGTTTCTTTTATCTCCCTTTTTATGTACTGTAATTATTGTTACACCTTTCTGTGAGGTTAGAAACTCCAAAGAAATTGCAAAACAATGGAAATATTTTCTAAACAAATTAGCAAGTAAATTACAAGGAGGTTTTAAGATTTTATTCACCAGTCCATCTGAACCAAGAGCTTTTACAGGTTTTAATTTCCTAATTCAAATCGTCAAGGAGGGAAACAAGGAGGAGCTCAGGCACACCAGGGTGAACCCAACAAAGGGCATGAGAGAGGGCAAAGGGCATATAGTCAGAAACTCCAAAATCACTTCTCTGACAAACAGGACATGATGCAACTGTGGCAAGGAATTCAGGCCATAACACCCACTTCTTCTGGGTGTGAGGATGACACTGAATTCCTGAACATGCTCAACATATATTTCAGCAGGCCTGAAGAAGGAAACAGCACGAAACCAATGAAAGCTCCAACAAGCCAGAACGAAGTGCTCAATCTAGATCTATCTGATATCCATAGAACCCTAAGAAAGATAAACCTGAGAAAAGAGGCTGGTCCTCATAACATTCTGGGAAGGGTCCTAAAAGACTCTGCTGGGCAATTGAAAAATGTACTCACAGACATATTCAATACATCATTGAAACAGGCCATTGTTCCCAGGTACTTCAAAATACCACCATAACACCTCTGCCGAAGAAGTCCCCGCCAAAGGACATCAAAGACTACTGCCCTGTGGCTCTTATCCTTGGACCCACTCCAATTTGCGTTTAAACCAAATCGATCCACAGAAGATGCTATTTCACTGGCACTCCATCTATTGTTGGCCTACTTGGAAAACAACAACAGCTATGTGCGGATGTTATTTACTGATTTCAGTTCGGCATTCAATGCAGTCATACCTCAGCAACTGATAGAGAAGCTAACTCAACTAGGTGTCAGCACTCCAATGAGCAACTGATTTCTGGACTACCTTACTGAAAGGCCACAAACAGTATGTGCAGGAAAGAACACCTCAAATAGTATCATCTTGAGCACTGGTGTACCTCAAGGCTGTGTTCTGAACCCTCTGCTTTTCATGACTGCACTGCCAAGTGCAACTCCAATCATATAATCAAGTTTGCAGACGAAACCACAGTTGTGGGTCTCATCTCCAATGAGGAGGAAATAGCCTACAGAGAGAAGGTAAGACAACTGAAAACTAGTTGTGGTAACAGCAATCTGGCACTCAGTGTGAATAAGACAAAGGAGGTAATTGTGGATTTCGGAAGAGACCATAAGAAACATTCCCCACTCGCAATTAATGAGGAAACAGTGGAGAGAGTAAATGTCTTGGGGTGCACATCTTGGAAAACTTGTCTTGGTCTGTGAAAACAAATGTCATTGTCAAGAAAACACAACAATGCCTACACTTTCTGTGAAGGTTGAGAAGAGCAAATCTACCTGCCCCTGTTCTCACAACCTTCTGCAGGGGCACAGTTTAGAGCATCCTGACAAGCAGTTTTGCAGCTTGGTATGGGAATCGCTCCACCACTGACTGCAAGGCCTTCCAAAGAGTGGTGAAAGCAGCAGAAAAGATTACCAGGACCACTCTATCATCTATTAAAGACTTGCACCAGTGTTGTTGTCTCAACAGAGCCAGGAAAATCGTCATGGACTGCACTCACTCTACATATGGACTGTTCCTCTCCACCTAACATCTTGGAGGTGTTATCATAGCAAAACAGCCAGATTTAGCAGATACTTTTATTCCCTAACCATCAGGGTACTGAACTCCAATAGCAACTTTCATCTCCCTTGACATCAGAGACAGTAGATAATATGAAAAGTAAGAAGCATAGTTGCATGCAATCACATTAAAAGATCTTAAATACACTGTGCAATTAATCTAACAGAGTATAATCTTATTTCTGTGCAATATCCGCTAATGCTAAAACAGCATCCTGTGTAATAAGTAACAGCTGTGAAATTTTTGTGCAATAAATATTGTGTTTCCTTAGACTAGTGCCAACAGAATCCTGTACAATAAGAAATAGCTGTGGAATTTTGTGCAATAAATACCATGTCTCTTCAGCTTAGTAACTGTCTGTTGATATGTAAAGCAGTGAATATTGTGTAGTAAGAATGTCCAAATGTAGTAATGTGAATTGTTGTATATGTTAGATGTTTGCACAGAGCCTGGAGTAACATAATTTCATTCAGTTGCAATCGTTGTGGCATCTGAATGACAATAAAGTTTACCTTGACTTTGACTTTGTTCTTGTTGGAGACAATTCTTGTAACAATTTGTTATATTCCTTGCTGTAATATATTACCATACAAGTACTGCGTTTTAGTTTGCTTTTAAACATGTTATTGTAATTCTGATAATAATCACTTTGGCTAGTATTCCAGTACTGATACTAATTAATCATTTCAGTTTGTATTCCAATACTGATACTAATCACTTGGGTTAGCATTCCAATACTGATGCTAATCACTTGGGTTAGTATTTCAATATTGATACTAATCAATCACTTGGGTTGGTATTCCAATACTGATACTAATCACTTGGGTTAGCATTCCAATACTGATACTAATCAATCACTTGGGTTAGTATTCCAATATTGATACTAATCAATCACTTGGGTTGGTATTCCAATACTGATACTAATTACTTGGGTTAGTATTCCAATCTCCATGTTTTTATTTTTATTATTTGTCACTTTGGCAATCTACTCCTGGAACATTTGAGCATCATTAGCCTCTCTAGCTCTTATTATTTAATTTAAATTGCATTATATATGTCTACATCTGTAGCTATATCTGTCTGGCTGTTTGTCCATCTATCTAGCAGTTATCGCTCTATCCATATACATATAATATTATTTTGTGGGGTTTTTTTTACCAATTTATGATTACATTCTTGACCAAAGAATTGTATGTTTGTTTCATCTCCAAACATTCGGTATTGAATCAATGATTCGTTGAATCACACTTATGTTTTACCCAGAATGTCATGATTTCCTGCAGTTAGGTAAAGATTGTCATTAATGAGTCTTTATTAATTATGCTTATATAGTGTTTATCTATTATATTCTTTATGAACATAATCTTTTCATCTCTCAGTTCACTAACTTTACACATATATTTATCTTGACTTCTGATTTTTCAAGTTTAAATTCATGTACAAGTTAAACCTCTGTCCTATATATAAAAGATATTGAAAAAATGTCACTTTCAGTTCCATTACTGATGTATATTATATATCAACATCATCCTTGCTTATTATTATGCAATTAAAAACTGAACCTCATATATGTTTTAGATAAGTTATTCCTGAAGACCCATCTTTATCTTATGCATTTAACAGATTGTTTCTCCAGTTTTAATTTATGTTTTCAGATCACTCATTAACCATTTTTTTCTTTTTTTATTGTAGACATGCTGTTTTTATAAAGGAAATAGCTTGTCCTGTATGAGAATAAATCTTCTTCTTCTTTCGGCTTTTCCCAGTTAGGGGTCGCCACAGCGGAACTCCGGTTCACTAATGATTGGCAGTGGAATAAGTATATTAAATAGAAAAGGTTGAGAATGCTGATGTTAGACTTGGATAATTGCATACCTGCTCACAGTTCATGAATTGTAGGTCTGTTGCCCATAAGGATATACTGACTTCAGGAATGGTACAGGTTAGTTTAAGTCTGAGAGGTAGTTTTCACATTTTAAATTTAAAGTTGGTTGGAACTAGTCAATTGTCATTTTTCATGGATGAGAAAAAAACGTAGGATGGTTAATTTATCAAATATGTTTGTGATAACAATATCTAGGTCTGGTGCCTTTTCTCACACACCAGGTCAGGTTGTTGCCTACTTGATCCATGAGCAATTGTTGTGCTACCTGGCTTTATCTGTTAATTTTTATGTATAAAACTGTAGTGGTTTATGTTGTTTAGTTTTGGATGATATAGAGTGCAAAGGCTCTTGTATTAGGTTGGTAGAAGATGGAGGGCAGCCTATATACTGGGGCAATGAATGTTTTCGTAGTGTAGCCAAGTTTCCCTTCTATTATTGTCCATTTGGGGCTACTCTCATAAGAGGAATTAAACAGTCAATTCATTTTCAGGTCGATGTTGGTTTCTTTACCAACCAGTGTAATTATATCTCCCTATACACTTTGGCCTAGCCTATTGCCAGTGAAGATCTGATTCTTTTGAGTTATACTGATATATATCCAGATATCTGGCTTAAGCCAAGGTTCGGGTAAAGATATTATCTTGGGGTTATAAGTGGATTATCACACTTTCAGTTCCACCCATTTGTTATTCAGGCTTACTACATTCACATATGCTAAGGGTAATCTCTTATTTTTGCTCTCCACCTATGGGCATTTATGGAGTGAATGGAACTTGAGTTATTGTTTGAGGTGTATGGAGTAGAGAATGGATCTTTGTGAATAACGCAAAAATTAGGATTCGTAAGGGGAGAGAGTTTAAGTGAGAACATCTCCATTTCATACCATGAGTGGACAAAGGTGGACCAGATGAAAAAGCAGACCAATAATATGATAAAACAGAAAAGAGCATGTAGAAACACCATATGTGATTATCACACAGCAAGTCTCACAAGGACTCATGCTATTGTCCAGTACATTTTTCAGATAGTATGGTAGTATGACATTTCAAGCAGTCATTATTTTTATTTATTTACTTGAACTAGTCCTATTTCATTGATCCTTGCCATTTTAGTTAGACACTGTCCACAGTAGAACAAGTGGCTACAGTATGTATGGTGTTAATGCAGAACTTCAGCACAATAACTATAAATCTAAAAGAAAAATTAAAGGAACATTGCCATTCAGAAGATGACAAACTCACATGCACTGTTACTTTTATTGCTGACTGCAAAGAGGTACATTAAGGCCTAATGTATGTATAAACAGTTTGGTTAAGAATTTGTAAAGTAGTTTTATTTCAACATTTATAAACAATAGGAACATGCCGTATGGAGATTCCCTATGTGAAATCTCAAACAACTAAACAAAAATTGCATCAATAATTACACACTAAACCATTAGCTGTACATAGATTGCATCTACTGTGTAAACAACAAAAAAATGAGAAAAAATAAAGTGCCACAGAGACAGAGATAATTAACAACTGCTTAGAGAACATAGTACTGTAAGCAGAGTAATTTAAACAAGCTAACGTCTGGAAAAGCGAGGATTAGTTAGTGTTAATCTGCAAATTCTCCTATTACTGTGAGACTGAAAACATTCTGTACTTTAATTGGTTCAGACCTGGCACCAAAGGTAATATGGCTTTGAAAATGAATATGGGCATGAAAAAAAATATACTAGCTCCATGCTACTAAGACAATATATTATAAATAACCAGAAAACAATGCTAAAAATAAGGTTGTCAAAGTGCAGAAGTATACACAGAAGGAAGTAAAAAGGACCAGAACACCCCAGACATAAATTAGCACGAAGAGGTTCTAATCATGCCTCTCAAAAACATTATGCTGCCCAAGGGCTTTTGCTTTTTCTATGGTAGTTTATTTTGGTCTGTGCAGTAAAACATAGCCAGCTTCATACCTTAATAACCATAAGAAGCCTGACCTGCCACACTGTGTTTAGTACATGTTATAATCTGCATGAATGGCTGTAGACACCCATCCACAGCCCCTTTTTCCCATTTTTTCACATGGAATCATGGGATTAGTGTGTCACTACAACAGTGACAATCATCTAGAGCCAAGGCTAACACCACCAGGTGGCTAGCCCTGCCACAGTAGTTCTTCCACACCACACAGCTGCATACACACACACTCACATCCATAGCCAGTTGACAGTGTCCAATCCATCTACTGCATGTCTTTTGAATGTGGGAGGAAACAGGAGCACCTGGAGGAAACCACATGAACACAGGGAAGACATGCAGACTCCACAAAGAAGGCACCTCAGCTGAGAATCAAACCAGAGGACCTCCTCCTGTGATGCCACAACAATATCTACTGTGCCACCATGCTGCCTATCAATGGTTGTGAGCTCTAGTATTTTATTTAGAAAGCAAAGAATTGGGGCACATAGATCTTGAACTAATAAGGATGATCTAGTACACCAAGGTTTTTCTTCTATGATCATATCTCTCTCAGGTTATTGCAGTTAAACCTAATACAGTTTTCCATCTGATATCCAAATGAACTGCAGTGAGTGCATCTGTTTATCATAGGGTAATCATAAGTCCTGTGGTGGGCAAGTGACCACAACAGACTCAAGGGTTTCAAGACTGAATCCACTATGATGCGCCAAAACAGAAATCCCTCACACCAATGGTTGAGTCAAACTCATTGAAACAGATCCACTGAAACTGTGGATGGCATCAGTCTGAAAATATGTTTGTCAGAGATCTTGCTCCCCTGCAAACAAACACATAGGATAGCTTCAGTCCCATGCTTTCTTTATATGTAGTGCTTGATGTGTGGCAGTAAATATTTCAGAAGGCTTCAAAACGCAGACATAATACAAGGATTTTTAAAACAAACTAAAAAAAGCGTGCCTCCATCTTAAAATCAAAATTCACAATGTCAGTCTGTACTAAAAGTGAAACAAGAGTGCTGTATGGGGAACATGATGAACTATTTTTTTCATAGAATACTTATTCACTCTCACACTGGTTTAGTCCTGCTAGATGCCAGCTCTTTGTGTTCCCCAACACACTATCTGAATCAAGGAAGCTATGTCTAATAATGTAACACTCAATTATTAGTGACTAATCAATTACCAAATGTCAGACTGAACTGTAATATAAACTTCACAGTTTGCTCTAAAACTGACAGAAACCAATAAGTCCACATCCTAACTAGTGAAGATAAAGTGAGACAAAATCCTGTACATGGACCTTTCCATTATGGAGCAGATCTCCTCCCTGCCTATTGTAACTTCTTTCCTGATTAAAATGAGCCACATATCAGTCACATTTTCTATAAAACTAAAGCCAGAAGCAAACTCCAAATACTTCCTTATCCAGATACTGTGCAAAGGCTTATCTACAAAAATTGGGTGATGACCTGACTTAATTCAAAAACTCTTCCAGCTCAACTATCCCACTGCTTGTGCGGAATCTTTTACTCCTAGATTCTATGAACATGTAAATAGTTGCACAGATGCTTCTCTTCCCCTCATAAATAAATAAATGCAGAATTCAAGAATAACCCCCCATGGTGCAGGACAGGCAATATAATAAAAGAAAAAAAAACTCATTGCACACAAAAATAAATCTAATTCTCAAGAAGCCAAGTACACTCTTTATAAACTAAACAAGAAACTCTGAATCCTGATTAAATCAACAAAAGACAGACATGAGGAAAAAACTAGCCACACAGGTGAAAGATAACTATAAAGCATTATTTACCTATATTAGAAATTTGAGAAACAATGTTCAACATTACACACAGGTAATAGTGAATGATATCACATACTCATACCCAATGGAGATTACCAGTCTACTAGCAGACATATTCAGTTCCAGCTTTATAGCCTGTCTTCCAATATTCTCAAACCAAGTATCCACATCTATCACCCTCATCAAATCTTCCAAGATCAAGTTCTCAAGGCACTAAGGCCAAGACCACTATGTCTGTGTCTATGGGGCCAGATAACATATCAGGCTTGTCTGAAACATGAATTTTCAAATGAACTACAGAGGCTATTCAACATTAACCTTGTGCTGCATGAATGGAAGATGATAACATCCATTCCCTTGCTCAAAGGGGGTGGGGGGGCTATGACAGACTGGGAAATTACAGACCCATAAGCCTGCCCAGCCTCATCTGTAAGGCTATGGAGAGGACCATTATGGAACTGGTAAACAGACATATATGCGACCTACAGAATCCTCAACCAATCCAGTTTGGGTACTTTTCCATTAAAGGGGCAACAGTCTTTTCGTAACAGAACTGTTGCTGCGAAGTGTGCCCAGAGAAGTACCTAAACGTATGAAACTGTCCAGATTTTAGGTTTGTATTTTTGGTCTGCTCCTCATGAAATGTTTGTGAAAGCTAGACTTAATAAGGGAGAGATGCAAGCAAATACAGATAGGTGCTTTTTGGACTGCATGGAAGAGAAATGAATCCGGGGTACCTGTGCTTTGAGAGTGCCATGGATACTGCAACTCTCATTCCAATAGTCACTGCGCATGTGTTACCACAAAGTACAATATTTTTTTTTTTATGATTGTGGAGCAGATAGCAGCTTAGCATCCCTTACTCCCTTACCAAGGATTTTGTTGAACCTCACACAGACATATAAGCATCACATAACGAAGAGGAAGAGATAAGCTGAAACACGTTTTAAGCAGATGAATGGTACCCGAGTTCGCATGATACGATCATATCTATATGGATTTCTATTCCTCAATAAATAGCAATCTTCTTTTTTTTTCGGCTGTTCCCATTAGGGGTCACCACAGTGGATCATCTGTTTCCATTTCTTCCTGTCCTCTACATCTTGCTCTGTCACACCAACCACCTGCATGTCCTCTTCACCACATCCATAAACCTTATCTTGGGCCTTCCCTTTTCCAGTTATCTGGCAGCTTCATCCTTAGCATCCTTTTCCCAATATACCCAGCAACCCTCCTCAGCACATGTCCAAACCAATGCAATCTCACCTCTCTGGCTTTGTCTCCAAATCATTCAACATGGGCTGACCCTCTAATATACTTATTCCTAATCCTGTCTACTCTCGTCACACCCAGTGAAAATCTTATCATCTTTAACTCTACCACATCCAGCTCTGACTCCTGCCTTTTTGTCAATGCCACCATCTCCAACCCATACAACATAGCAGGCCTTACTATCCTCTTTCACTTTTACTAGTACCCGTCTGTCACAAATCACTCCTGACACTCTTATCCACCCATTCCACCCTGCCTGTACTCTCTTCTTCACCTCTCTTCCACACTCACCATTACTCTGAGCTGTTGATCCCAAGTATTTAAACTCATCCACCTTTGCCACCTCTACTCCCTGCATCCTCATCATTCCTCTATCCTCCCTCTCATTCACACACATATATTCTGTCTTAGTCCTGCTGACCTTCATTCTTCTCCTCTCTAGAGCATATCTCCACCTCTCCAAGGTCTCCTCAACCTGTTCCCTACTCTCACTACATATTACAATGTCATCTGCAAACATCATAGTCCACGGGGACTCCTGCCTGATCTCGTCTGCCAACCTATCCATCACCACTGAAAATAAGAAAGGGCTCAGAGCTGATACTTGATGTAATCCCACCTATACCATA
>NC_056728.1:1455493300-1455585800 GCF_019279795.1 Protopterus annectens
AATGTGAGAAGCACAGTGTGGGTGGGTTGAGGAAAGCTTTCTCTCCCATCAGATGAATATACATCAGTTAGTGCTGGGAGGTCATGTAAAGTATCAGGGGAGAACTGAGAGCCTAATACTAATAACTGTAATTAAATATTTTGTTTATAACATACTTTCCATTTTGTCTGAGTATTTTCTTTGGATCTAAATTGGATACACATTTTCTAATCATACCTACATTGAAAGGAGGTGTACCCTAAAATGTGTGATACACATTTTGTATGTTTAAGCCACAATTCCAAACTAGCATGGGTACCAACATCCTCCAACCATAGGAAAGCTTCCAAGTCACCTATTTTGTTGTTGAGACTTCCAGAATTCAATAATTACCTTTACCTCTAAATGTTTACCTTGCATATTGTTTGTCTTACATTTTAAAAAGAATAACCAACAATGATTTTGCATGGATGGAAAATGTACTGATTACTTATATTCCCCTTGGGGAGGGGGCGAGATAGAGATGACACCCCCAAGAGGAGGATCATTCAGGCTGCAGCCACATCTGACTCCATGCTGGCAGTAACTAAATGCTTTGTGAATGACATAATGTCCTTATTCATTGATTTCAAGACAAATATTCTCCTTGCATTTAGGTGACATATGATTTAATGGAAGTATTTCCCTTAGCAGGCGTGTCTTTCCATACTTTTTGCTAGTACATTTGATAATCCCACCATATCCTATCAGAATGTATATCCTGAAGGGAGGGTCTACTTAGATTGTTCCCTTCAATGTGTACAATGACCATGTCATATTTAGCATTAATCCTTCATAACTCAGTTGAGATGTCCCTAATTTTGGCACCAGACAGGCAGGACATTGTCACAAGCTTCTTACTAAGTCCAGTGAAGTATAGATGTTCTTCATGTTTCACTGTTACAGTCATTACATTTGGGTTATCTGCTTGCAGTAGCCCTCAGTCAGCCTGATTAACAAAGTCTTGAGTCCTGCGTCGGATGCTGTCCCTTCTTCCATGACGTCAGGTCGTCAGGGATATAAAACATGCAGCCAATGCCATTACATCAGTCTTTCTTGCTGTGCGGTGCAGAAGCAGTTCACAAGTGCCAGTTGGCCGACTCCTGAAATTTTTGTTTTCGAGTTTCAGAACTGAAGTCTTCAACTAAAGCTAAGTACCCCGTTGGGGAAACTTCTTCTTGCTCCTTATCGATGTCAGTAAAAGTTAATAATTGCATTACTTGTGGAACGCAAATACCTCACAAAGATTTTCATTCGTACTGAATTCCTTGCCTGGGCCCTGACCATGACATACCTTGCTGTCAGTTTTGTACTTTATTTAATCAGCGCACTAACCATTGTCAGTATATTTCCGCCTCTAAATATTTCGGTTCTCGGTTTAATTATCCAGAAATGTCGTCGGTTAGCCATTCAACTACCGGGATTCCAAAAAAATGTAAAGATAAAGACAGAGACAGGCTGCCTAGTTCCAAAGCTGCGACGATGCTTCTCCTAAGCCAGTCGCCAGTTCACCGATACTCAGTGAGGTGCTTTTGCAGCCCCTGATACCCACTACTTCTGATTCGCAGGCTTCTACTGCGACCCATTCAGAGTCCAGTATGCCACGAGATGCTTCAACTGTAGAACCTGTGGATGTCTCTACCTTGGATGGGTTCGGAGCCGCTGTGCAGTCATCATCTTCTGAGGGTGTATTCAGGCCTATGGACTTGCATATTAAACCGATGCCTCCTTCTTCATTTAGGCCTAAATCTCGAATCATGCCTAAGAAACCGATGACCAGGCCACTCAGGGGTCTATGCCTAAAATACAAATGATAAGAATGGCTGAAGATCTTATAACTTTAATAAGGGAAGACAACCTCTCCCTTCTAAGAGACCTAGGACTGAAGTTGTTTATGAATCTTCTGACTAGGATTCTGATTTTTTCTGATTCTTCTGATGATCTGGATATACCCTTACCTACTTATTAGGATTCTGATGCAGAGGACTCTATTCCCTCTGCTTCCCCACCAGAGGATTTTTCTTTTGGTGAAACCTTACATACTCTAAGGGAGCATTTCCACTGGGAAAGCCAGGATTTGTCTGATTCAAAAAAGAGGCTTAGGGATTTCTTACTCCTGCCTCAGCATAGGCCTTTAGCTATACCCCCTGTACTAGACATTGTTGATGATGCCTTTTCGGAATCTAGTTTTGCCTCTGATTCTTTGCCTCCTGCTCGCAGAAAACCTGACAGATATTACAGGGTTCCTGATTCACACAAGTTTCTTTTTAAAAATCCTATTGCGGATCCAGAGACTATTTCACAGAGACCCAAGGGCATTAAGGTTTCTACTGCTAAAAATCCTACCCCTTCTGATAGAGACTCCAGGGCGCTGGATAGATCTGCAACCTTGGCCATTAGGGCTTTAAACTGCCAGTTTCATATGTTACAGTATCAACAACATGTTACTGGGTTGCTTAAACAGAAAATGATGTTGATTCCTGACTGTGCTGAAAATAAAGAATTACAGGATTTAATGCATTCTGCCGAACAGGGTTGGTAAACATACTTTGCGATGTGGATTTGATTCATTAGAGGCCTATTGCAGGGCTGCTGTTACTGGGTCTGTGCTCAGAAGGCATGCTTGGCTTAAGGAGCAATCTTTGCCTGATCGTGTTAAAGCTAAACTGTTGGATGCTCCCTTAAATCAGAACCGCCTGTTTGGCAACAAAGCTGAGGACGTTCTTAAAAAGATGGAAGATAAAGCTAAATCTATGCAAACTGTTAAAGATTTCTTACAAGCTCAGCCTCCTAGATTTAGTAGGCATTGGCCCTCTAAGAATTGGTCCTTTCCAGCCCCTTCCTGGTCTTCTCAAGCCAAACCCAGACACAGCAGAAACCCCAGATTTCAGTCCCAGGGGACACACAAGACTAAGCAGTGGGGAATTTCCACACCCAAATCTGGGAGTAGTAAGACTCCCCCCTTTGGAAAACTGTCTCAATTACTTGGTTTTAAAATTTCCAAGCACTTCCCAACTGAATGCTCCTTTAGGCTGAAAGACTGGTCTGCAGGCCAAAAATTGGGAACTCATTACTCAGGACAAATGGGTTTTAAATACAGTGTCCCAAGGATACAGATTTTACTTCCACATGTTACCAACACCAAGCAGGTGGCCAGATCTACCCCCAAATCAGTGGACAGAGGCCCAAAATCAACTTCTCTCTCTCTTAAGCATGGGGGCTATTCAGTTGGTACCAGAAGATAAAAAGGGACAAGGTTTCTATTCAAGACTTTTCCTGATACCCAGAAAAGGCAATACATGGCATCCTATCCTGGACCTTTCTACTCTAAACACCTTTCTGGTGATCCCAAAATTCAAAATGCTGACTCTTCACCAGCTGCTTCCTATGCTAGGCAAAGATGCCTGGTTGGCAACACTGGATATAAAGGAAGCCTACCTGCACATCCCAATCAGGGAATCTTGCAGAAGATACCTATGCTTCAAAGCAGGCTACATGCACTACCAGTTCTCTGCACTGCCCTTTGGCTTATCTACTGCACCCAGGGTATTCAAAAAGTGCCTAGCTCCAGTCATTGCATTTTGCAGGCAAAGAAATATTCAAATATGCCCATACCTGGACAATTGTCTAATTCAGACAGAAAGCCAGGACATACTTTTGAACTATCTGGCCTTTGTTCAAAGGGTGCTGACTTGTCTGGGGTACACCATAAACAAAAAGAAATCACACTTGGTACCTTGTCAACAAATTATATTCCTGGGAACAAGCTTGAATACAACTTTCCAGATGGCTTTTCTCATGCCAGAGAAATGGATTCATTTGACAACTTACTTCAAACAAGTAGCCACAAAAACCCAGCTATCTGCAAGGCAAATACTGCAAGCCTTGGAGTTCATGGCCTCCTGCATTCTTCTAATACCATATGCAAGGCTGCATACGAGGAAACTACAATGGTATCTCAAAAGCCTATGGTGTCAACATTCACAGGATCTAGAAGCAATGATTCCTATCATATCTTGCCTATGCCTAGAGTTCCTTTGGTGGCCACAGGCCTGCCATCAAAACAGGGGACTACCATTCACACTACCCTCTGCCGCCCAAACCTTAACAACAGATGCATCAGACTATGCATGGTGGGGGGGCTCACCTGGCAGGGAAGTGCATTCAGGGCAAATGGAACCCAAGTCAAATGCACCTGCACATAAATCAAAAGGAAATGTTAGCTGTACAGAAAGCTCTGACAGCCTTCAAGGACCACATTCTTCCAGGACAACTAATGGTAAAGATGGACAACACCACTGTCATGTGGTACATAAACAAGCAGGGGGGCTACACATTCTTACCCCCTCTGCAGACTAGCCATGGCATTGTGGAACACAGCCTTGAGCTACCAAGTGAATCTACAAGCTCAATTCCTGCCAGGAAAACTAAATATACTGGCAGACGGACTAAGCAGAATCCTCATGGACCCACAAGAGTGGAAACTGGAACCGAGGATTTTCAACATGTTGACAAGCAAGTGGGGGAGCCCAGATATAGACCTGTTTGCCTCCCCCCCAGAACCATCAATTGGACAAAATTTTGCACAAGGATTCCCCACAAGCTAACTTGGAAAGTGGATGCTCTATCCTTTAGCTGGAAAAATCTATCAGTTTATGCCTTTCCTCCTCTGCCTCTGCTCTCCAAGGTACTACTAAAGATCAAACAGGACAAGCCAAGAGTGATTTTAATTGCACCAGACTGGCCTTGTCAACACTGGTACCCCCTCTTGCACAGTGTGTCACGCTTGACCCCATAGCACCTGCCTCAGACTCCTTCTCTGTTGTCTCAGCAGGAGAACCAGATTCTGCACCCTCAGCTGCAAACCCTGAACCTAGCAGCCTGGCTAATTACCTAATCTCTCCTTTACCATCCCTCAGTAAATCAGTGATGGATATCATTTTAGAGGCAAGGAGGTCTAGTACTAGAAAATCTTATGCTGCAAAATGGAAAAGACTTTGTGCCTGGAATCAATCTCAAGGGATGAGCACAGCAGTGTCCAGTTTACCTCAGATTCTGCAATACTTGACTGAGATGCTTCATAAGGGCTTGTCCTTTTCCTCCATCAAAATTCATGCCTCAGCCATTTCAGCTCATTACAGCACAGAGCCTCCCCTCTTCTTTCACCCACTGCTCAAGCAGTTCCTCAGTGGGGCCAAAAATTGAAGGCCACCCAGGAGAGCTCCAACTCCAGCCTGGGACCTTAACTTTGTCTTGAAGAAACTCACTCTTCCCTCTTTTGAGCCAGCTGCTACTGCAGATTTAAAATTCCTTCCCTGGAAAACAGCTTTCCTTTTAGCAATCACTTCTGCAAGAAGGGCATCTGAATTACAGGCCGTTATGGCAGTGGAGCCTTTCATCATCTTTTATGCGGACAGGGTATCCCTCAGAACCAATCCCTCCTTCATGCCCGAGATGGTATTTAGTGTGGCTCTTAATCAGTCCATTCATTTGCCTACCTTATTTCCTAACCCACAGAACAAAGGGGAACGGATACTATACTCCTTAGATGTGCATAGACAACTTAGCTTTTACTTGGACAGGACCAAACCTCAAAGGAAATCTGAACAACTGCTGGTGGCATTTACTGCAAGGACAGAGGGTAAAGCTATTTCAAAGCAAACCATTTCAAAATGGATAGGCCACTGCATTCATTTCTGCTTTAAGCACCATGGAAAACCTATCCCACATGGCATCAGACCCCATTCATCCAGGGATGCATCTACCTCCAGAGCCTTTCTCAGGGGCGTTCCTACCAGGGACATCCTAGAAGCTGCTACCTGGAGTTCTGTACATACATTCACCAAGCATTATCATTTGCCAATTTTCTCTAAATCCAGAGCTGGCTTTGCCACTGCAGTCTTGCAGAGTCTTATAGCTGGTCCTAATTCTATTTAAATTCCTCCTCCCAACCTTAGCTTTGGAAATCTACCCAAATGTAATGACTGCAACAGTGAAACATGAAGAACATAGTACAGTTGTGTGCACTTACCATAAATGTAAATGTTCGAGTGTATTCACTGTTGCAGTCTTGGTTACCCTCCCTCCAGCCCCCTTTCTTCTTTTGGCTATACCTCTACTCTCCCTTAATATGCTAAAAAAGCTTTTTGGTGCATTTGCTTTTTATGTTGGAGGTATATCCTTGTAATTATAGATTTAATTGCTTCCCATTGGGGGTCACCAAACATATGGGGCAAGAAAAACTGATGTAATGGTGTTGGCTGCATGTTTTATACCCCTGATGACCTGACGTCATGGAAGAAGGGACGGCATCCAATGCAGGACCCAAGACTTTGTTAATCAGGCTGCCTGAGGGCTACTGCAAGCAGATAACCCAAATGTAATGACTGCAAAAGTGAATACTCTCGAACATCTGCATTTATGGTAAGTGTACACAACTGTACTTTTCTAGGACACAACGTCTACCTGATGGGCTTTTGAGATTAGCTTCACTTAGCGCTAATCCATATATTTTCTTTTTATGGACTCTGTCAGCTGTCACGGTGCAGTGATTTGGTATGCTTGCCTTACAGTGGTCAGAATAAGTTCTGTTTAATCCATTACATGTATGTGCTGAGGGTCTGTTTTTATTCCGTTTCTTGCTTCTTTAGCTATACTTGAGGACTTTTGGTGCCTACAGTGGTCAAAAGCAATACATTGTCAAATTTTATTTCAGTGTTTACCTGTCCAATAATTATGACACAAAATATCCCCACTCACTGGATCCCTGGCTGTTTGAGAAATCAGTAAATGTGAATTAACTTCTGAACAAAACTATTCTGTTAAAAGTTAAGTCATTTATATTTTGAGTTCTTCAAGGGTTTCCAAAGTCTACAACACTTCCCATGCAAGGTGAATTCATTTTTTGCAGCAGGAAAAGTAATATAAATAACTCTTTGGTCATGGTGCACTAAGATCTGTCTGATGAAGTGCCCTTCAGCCTGCCATAAGGAATAACGAATCACACAAGACATAGAAATGTTCAAAATGTTCAGTAAGCATCACTAAGGCTAGCTTCACAACGGTAGCCATGGTAACTAGCATAAACTTTCAGATATTACTAAGAAACTGCAAAGAAATATGTTCAAATTAAGAAGTATAACTTTAAGGCTTAAAATCTAACAGGGTATATTTATTATACAGAAATGTACAAAGTGTCCAGAAAATCCTGAACAGTTTTACTAGCATCTCCCAGTTTTATATATATATATATATATATATATATATATATATATATATATATATATATATATATACAATTTGTTATGCTGTCCATCTCTCACCTCTGCACTTCCAAGATAAACCTCAAGATAGCCATGTATGTAAAATTATCTATGAACCTGTTTTATACTCCACCTGTTTACTATAACATTTTCTGCCCTACCTAGTTTCCTGCCCATCTCCATTTATTTGAATGTCTAAGTACTAATCAGGATTTATTATCAGTCTGACAACCCCCTACTAATATATCACTTCAAATACACAATGTTCAACATCAAGTACAGTCTATACTGTAATAATTGCCTTTATTTCAAATGAATGAAATCTAATTAGCAAATTAATGTGCAATTGTTAATGTCTATTACTAAATGTCTCTCCATTTATATTACTGAATGTCTGTTTAACAATGTTTATAAATATGTTGGAGCTTTTCTTCCTGAACCTGTACCGCAAAAGGGTTTTTTGACTAAACCCAATCAGACAAACCTGGTAAATAAAAGTGAAACGAAAAATAAAAAGATAAATATGAAATAAATAAATTGTTCAGTTTTACAAAATCTAATTTTATAACTTTTCAAAGAAACCATGGTGACCACTATGTCTATTTTCCTTTTTTATGGGGGGGGGGGGTCAGAATTACTGGACATACATTATTTCACATTAAATACATTCTCAATAACTGATCAGAATCTCAAAATCAAATACACATGACATAGTAACAGCTATCTGTTATATTCTAAACTTGTCACCTGACAAATTAAAAATACTTGATGGAATAAAACTTCATGAATACTAGTTCCACCTTGCTTTGAGATGTGAAGGGGCAAAGTCCACCTAGTGTGAAGAAAGTTACCAAGCACACAGTTCAAACTAGAAAGTGCTTTGTTTAGTACGGTACATCCATGCAACTGACTTACAGTTCATGTTGCTGTTGACCTGCAGTACATTTATATTTCTCGTTTCCCCTTCATCTTAAATTAATTTGTGCCTTTTTATTAGGTGCTCCCACTTACTGGTTTGATTAAAGTTTATTTATTCTACAAAACTGGGAAGAATGAGGCATGATTGTGAGTAACATAAACAAATCATGAGTCAAAATGTAGTTTGTCTGTAAAGAGGGACAGTAAGGCTTACAGTGCTTCAAAGAGAAACTGAACAGGCACAAAGACGAACACAACTTTAAGTTGACCTACACAATGCAACTAGGTTTTCTTTGACTTGCTAAAGGATTGATGATGATCAGTAATTGCACCAGATATAATGACATCGATGTTTCAAGCTGATTGGTGATATGTTTGCAATAAATATATCAAATTGACTGAGAGCAGCACTGCATTTAGGCAAAAAATGACTAATTATTAGCAAAACTATTGTTTTGATCTTTTCCCATAATGCAGTTTGTGAAGGCAATGCAGAAAACTAGTCAGAATTCACTTTTTATATCTATCAGGAGTGACCAAAGCATTAGCCTTGCAATTAGTAACATTTCATGTCTAGGTCTCTGCTCGGAGAGCCATAACAGCTGAACAGTGTCCCTGATGGTGAAACATTATGTTGCTTGCATGTGGCAGTCAAAACAAAATATAAGGAAGGATTCAGTCGTTTCTTATTTCTCATAGTGGCAAAGAGTCTAGGAAGCACAGCTGCTTAAAATGTTTGCTTATGTGTTTGTTAGATGCATTTCTACACTAAGCATTAGGTGGGATCTATAAACATTTGTAATGGCACACTGTGCATTTCTGCAAATGTACATGCGTGTGTGTGTGTGTGTGTGTGTGTGTGTGTGTGTGTGTGTGTGTGTGTGTGTGTGTGTGTGTGTGTGTGTGTGTGAATAAACTAATAATGAAATTATAAGCATGAGACAACTTTGCAGTGCAGAATGAAAATAAAATCTACATAACTAAATGAATACAGAATGCAAGTTAACACAAGTGAAAACCAACCATAAACATGGACAACGTTTATCTCAAGCAACAATGTATTAGAAAGTACCATTGAATTCAGTATGCATCCACTGAACCAGCTGGAAACCAAAAATCAGCTGGCTCACTACCTGTCTAATATAAGTGTGGAATAAAGTATACAGTTTCAACAGTCTGTTACATAGTCTGAGAATTCCAATACTGGAACCAAAATAATATGTTTTAATACATGACTAAAGCAGAAATAGCTATGGAAACCATGGTGAAGAAATGTAACAGATATATAGTGGAAGTCTGGAAAGCATCCCCATCATCAGCTGGCAATTATTTGTATTCATATTCTATTCAAACAGGAAGTATCATACACTCACCATGGTGCCACTGCAAATTATTTATTGTACAGTTCATATGA
This sequence comes from Protopterus annectens, assembly GCF_019279795.1. NCBI lineage: Eukaryota > Metazoa > Chordata > Ceratodontiformes > Protopteridae > Protopterus > Protopterus annectens. Next base: position 1,455,502,913 of record NC_056728.1, read on the forward strand.
TTTTATGGTAATATGAGTACTATATGAGAACAATGCTGCTGGTCCTTGTATGCAGCACGTCTTCTGTATCTATGGCTGAGATAAAAAACTTGAAAATACACACTGACAGAAAGTTAGCAACATGGATATGAATGAGAAAAGCAAACACATACGTGATCATTTCCCAAAAAGGACACAAAGGCATCTGCAACACTACATAGCACAGCAGAGATGCAAATACCTAGTGGAAAATGGGCAGAAATGGAGTACTCCTACACACTGAAAATGCATCAAGAAATGTATGCATACATGTGAATGAAAATCATACAGGCTGTGCATGTAAGCAAATAATATACCACTCATATAAACAAAACAGTGCCCATGTTGCTGTAAGCTAAACAGAGGAGACGTATGGCAAAAGAAATGGCCACACAATATACAAAAATAAAGGACGCATGGTATTCCTGAAAGAAATGTCATGACCTAACACATGCTGCAAAAAGCAAAATTCAAGCTTGGATATAGGGAAGGCATCTGCAGTGCACCAGTAATGTCTGGCTGATATGTACAGGCACAAATGTAACTAGGACAACCAAACGATTCAAAAATAGTGTTATTCACTGCTGAGATGTCCTACTAAGGTATGCTGATAATAACTATTTATAAATGTCCCACTGCAGGGTAAGCAACTCATGTCTCTGCCACCCTACCAGTCATCAGTGATGTCCAATACAAAGTGACCCACACATGTCATGTCATTTACAATGCTTTGTCTTGGACATATATGTGCTTCTAATTCTCGGTGTATGATGATCATCTTCAGAGATGTATACTTCTGGGAATTAGAAATACTGCCAAGTCTGTATCACCTCATGACATATGGGGTCAGATATCATGCACTTCTGTCCCCAAATCACACTCAAACTGTTAGGGATTAGGCTAGTGCCAGTGCTACAAATAACATTCATGCTGAGCCACCTGCATGACACCCTTATGACCCCAAATCATTCCCTGCTGTCCACAGGTTTCTAGACCCAGCACTGGTTGGATTACGGATGCCATCACTTAATTCGTCATAGGAGAATGAGGAAATGTCACCTGTATTCTGCCCTTTGAAAACAGTAATATTCCTATGAACATAGAAAGCAATGCCCCGTAGTAGCTAGAATGCTACTAAACATGATACATACCTTGCTGGCGGTATATTTTCACTGATATTCTGCCATCGTAGTGGTATTAGATATATAAATCTGCATATATAAAACACAGATTATGCTATAAAACTGAACCATGCTGTCCTGCAAAAAATATGCTAGCAGGAAGCAGATGCATATAATGTGTGTCATTATTGAGAGACGTTTTAAATGTTTTTCTGTATGGTGCTGCGAAGGTTACTAAACCTTATTCTGTGGTGGAGGGAAGATGATTAGTTATTTTAAGCTAGGAATACAGTAAAAGTTGGACATATATATCACTGCAGGCCATACACTCAGACTTGTCCAACATTTTACTGACCATGAGGAGAGAACACAATAAGAACAACCAATTATAGTGTAAATATACTGCACTATATCTGACAGAAATGATAAAGCTAGCACCGCAGTATGTACCAGTCATGAGTGCTTCTACTTCAGGGACTGTACAGAGGAAATCATAGATATTACGAACAATGGCAGGCTGGAATACATGTTCCACTGAGAATACACTTACCTCATGGTTGCTAGACTTGCAGAGTATGTTTCAGTAACATCTGTGGCACTGGGCTCCATGTCTGTGACATGAATGTGATGCACTTGTATGTTGATCCTCAAACTACACTGCAGTAGATCAGTACAAGTTTTTGAATAATAACTTTGTGCTGCACAGCTGTACATGGAGATGTATTACCAATGCATTTCACTTCTGACAGTAGGTACACCATATCATTGCAAGCTTCCTTAACCTTGGCTAACTTGGGAGATTTTAAACAACTTTTTTTTTTATCTTTGTGAAACTTGATCAACATTATGTAACATCATATTCCTTTGGAGTTTTTGTAAATGAACTGATCGAAAGAACCCTTTTAGCATTAACAAGTATGCAAGAAAAAGTAATTAGACTTAATATAAGAAGCGTGCAATAATAATAATAATAATTGGGAAATGTAGTTAATCATATGTGAAAACAGTACAGGTATGCAGAATAATTATCTCTGCAGTAGGGTTTTGTGCAGAGGCCAGTTTATTTATAAATCTTAACATCTGAGTTTAATCATGTTTTGTTCACATTTTCTCCACAGATTTTTTTCTATGCCTAGACCTGGATCCCTCTGTGAAGAAATCATGTGCCAAGCCAAGCAAGGTACAATTAAAGTTGTATGAAATTACTGTCATTTCCTCAAGCCTGAAACCCTGCAGGCACTTGTGGTAAGCAAAGCTGCAGTGCTTGCAACACAGACTAAATAAAATGCACACAAAAAAAAACTTTGGACTTTCTACAAAGAGTGTACAGTCATTGATGAAAACATTAATTTATATTATAGAAGAACATACAGCATAGCAGTAATACACACAATAATATTAGTGATATCAGTGCTGCATTTGTTGGCGATCAGTGCTGCTCAGAAGTATAATGTGTATGTACCCATGCATATGCATTTTTCTGTATGTACACATACAAACATATATGTACGTGTACATGTATGTGTATATATGGTTATGTAATGAATGATCAACAAATCACTTGGTCAGCATCAAAAACATTTACCATAATATGTCAGTCATTCTGTACAAAAAAGAAGCAACGTTCAGTACACTGAAATGGAAACATTTCTTTTTCTAATCCAATTCCCATAACCTGACCATATTCAGCTCAACTTTGTCTGAATAGTGGTAGTGTTATGGGAAGGTTTATTTTTTAAGTTAAGAGGCACATTAGGGTTAGGGCAGATTAGGGTTAGCACACATTACTAAGATGGACAAAGAGTTACAAAAACATTTTAAACATTCAGACTAGTACAGCTGTCTATCTATACAGACAGAGATATGCATTTAGTATATTTATATATATCTCTATATATTTATATATCTATGTATATCTATATATATATATATATATATATATATATATATATTTATATATCTATGTATATCTATATATATATATATATATATATATATATATATACATGCACACACATTTATATATGTATGTATGGGTCCTATTCAGATGATCGACTCAACGGAAAGTCGAACTTCATGTTGTCAAGACCATATGACTGACTTTCCACAATATCAAAGCTTTTGAATAGAGATCGTGGTATGGTGGGGATCAGTGAATTTAACCTTTTTCCCACTGTAGTCTGATCTCAGAGTTGGGATGCATAATATACAAGAGGTATGGGGGGGTGCAGCTCCACACATGAGGGTATGCAGGTGGACTTGTCACCCCATGCAAAAACATAGATTTTTGTGGATTTTCATCATTCAACTTTTTGGAATGTCAATCATATGGTCTCAATATTCTTTCTTATATAAACATGTATTAACATTGACCATTGAATCAAAAAACAATCTAACATCTAAAAAGTCAGTTGTTTAATTAAATCAATGCATAGTAAACTTTAAAAGCTTGGTTGCTGTCTCTAGATATTCAATTAATTGATCAAAGTGCTCCTTATTTATACGGGCCTAATTCACATGACAGAAAACCCAAAATACTGAATTTCATTTGACTGAGACCAAAATACCTAATTTTCAAAATACTGAAAACACATTTGACTGAGTCTCATTATACTGAAAGCTTACAATGCTGAATTTCAAAATACTGAATTTTAAGCCATAGACATGATGTGTGTTTCCCTTCACCTGTGACTTGCTTGTGATAAAAACATTACTGTAACTTAAAGTGCCAACTGTCAGAATATCAATAGTAGCGTAAGAAGTAGTGCTGTAATGTTTCTAAATGTGGGTATGTCCCTTTTCATTTTTATGGGAAATATCTAAATTAATATGGCAGACGTTTTGTGTGTTCCTGGCAGTGGGGCAGTGTGTACAGTACTGTAAGGTAAGTAAAAGGTATATGCCCTTTTCCCCACTGTAGTCCGATCCTGAAGTTATTATATATAGTTGGAGGGGTGTGGGTAGTGAAGTCGCCTACATTGGAGGGTATGGGAGGTGTAGCCCCCCCCCCCCTCACCTAGTTTGGTTTTATATTGTCTGGTTTCTGTTAAGAGGGTAAGTAAGTAGTTTTTAAGTTTTGGAAAGAGTCATTGGTGTTGTAAGTGTGCATGCCTATGGCTTAAAATTCGCTATTTTGAAATTCAGCATTGTACGCTTTCAGTATAATGAGATTCAGTCAAATGAGTTTTCAGTAATATGAAAATAAGGTATTGTGGTCTCAGTCAAATGAAATTCAGTATTTTGAGTTTTCAGTCATGTGAAGTAGATCTCTCTATTTTTCTCTCAATATATATATATATATATATATATATATATATATATATATATATATATATATATATATGTATCAATAACTTCAGATCTGAATACTGCAGCTGATGAATGCTCTGGATAACTTCAGGTTTGAACATTTCAGCTGATATTAGAAAAAGTAGAAGAAAGACAGTTACAGTCTTCTGCTGATGATTGCTCTGGGTGACTTCAGATCTGAACATTGCAGCTGATGAATGCTCTGGATAGCTTCAGATCTGAATATTAGAGCTGATGAATGCTCTGGGTAACTTCAGGTTTGAACATTGCAGCTAATGAATGCTCTGGATGACTTCATATCCGAGAACTGCAGCTAATGAATGCTCTGGATAACTTCAGATATGAACATTGCAGCTGATGAATGCTCTGGATGACCAGACCTGAACATTGCAGCTGATGAATGCTCTGGATAACTTCAGATTTGAACATTGCAGCTGATGAATGCTCTGAGTAACTTCAGATCTGAACATTGATGTAGCTGATGAATGCTCTAGATAACTTCACGTTTGAACATTGCAGCTGATGAATGCTCTGGGTAAAGTACAGTTTTGTACCTACCATAAATGTAGATGTTCGAGGATCCCCATTGCTGCAGTCCTTACTATTGGGTATAGTCCGCGTCCAGTCGGCCCGAATACCAGAGTATAAGGCTGACGTCGGTCAGGGCGCATTAGACTGACGTCAGTACGTCAGGGTACTAATGCGCATGACCGACGTCATATCCTCAGTCTTTTCTTGCCCCAGATGTCAGAAGACCCTAAAAAGACAAGGCCCAAAATACCTGCACCAAAAATATGTACAATATATACAAGAATATATACAAAAATATAAGCATGTAACCTCACCTACACAACCACCCCTAAACACAGAGGGGAAGGAGGGAGATTGGACTGCAGCAATGGGGATCCTCGAACATCTACATTTATGGTAGGTACAAAACTGTACTATGTTCTTCGTTCCCATTGCTGCAGTCCTTACTATTGGGTAGAATCCCAAAGCAGAGGTAAGGGAGGCTGGCAAATCATAAAGAAGCAGGAGCTGACAACATGCCTTGCAAAACAGCTGTGGCAAAACCAGCCCTAGACTTAGAGTAGATAGGAAGGTGATAATGCTTAGAGAAAGTATGCACTGAACTCCAAGTAGCTGCTTCCAAAATATCCTTAGTTGCCACCCCTTAGAAAAGCTGTTGAAGTGGCAGTAGCCCTAGTGGAATGAGGCCTAATCCCAGCTGGAATCTCCTTGCCATGATGGGAATAACAAAATGCAATGCAAAAGCCAATCCACCTAGAAATAGTTTGTTTTGACACAGGCTTGCCCTGTGAACTCAAAGCAAAAGAAACAAACAACTGCTGAGACTGCCTGAAATCCTTAGTCCTGCTTAAATAATAACGCAATTGCCTGTGTACATCTAAAGTGTGCAAAATCTGTTCCCCTTTATTTTGGGGGTCAGCATAAAAAGTAGGCAAATGAATAGTTTGGTTTAAAGCCACACTAGAAACCACCTTAGGCATAAAGGAAGGATTAGTACGTAATGATACCCTATCCTTATGGAAAATCAAAAATGGCTCTACTGCCATAAGGGCCTGCAACTCAGACACCCTTCTTGCAGAAGTAATAGCCAACAGAAAAGCAGTCTTCCATGACAAGTATTTCAATTCAACAGTAGCCGCAGGCTCAAAAGGTTGTAGAGTAAGTTTTTCCAACACAAAATTGAGATCCCAAGCAGGAGTAGGAGCTCTACGTGGGGTCTTATATTCTTTGCCCCTCTAAGAAACTGCTTGAACAAAGGGTGCGAAAACAATGGTGGGTCACAATCATAGTGAGCTGAAATTGCTGCAGCATGAATCTTAATGGAAGAGAAGGACAAACCTTTGTCCAATAACTCAGTAAGATATTGAAGAGCCACACTCAAATTAGGCTCAGAAACCTGCAAATTCTTTGCTGTACTCCAAAATAAAAATCTTTTCCATTTTTCTGCGTACACTTTCCTTGTACTAGGTCTTCTAGCTTCCATAATCACATTTAAAACTTGTTGAGGAAGTTGAGACCTGCTATGTTTCAACACAGAATATGCCAGGCTGTTAGATGAAGAGAGTGAAGCTTGACATTGAGCAGATGACCATCCTTCTGAGATAACAGATGAGGAATCAGAGGTAAAGGCCATGGAGGCTTCCTTACCAGACTCCGTAGTAGTGGGTACCAGTGTTGCCGAGGCCAATCTGGAGCTATCAAAATCATCCTTGGCCTGTCTTGTCTGACCTTTAATAGTACCTTTGGAAGAAGAGGCAGAGGAGGAAAGGCATACACATGAAGGTTTTTCCAACTGAAAGACAGAGCATCCACTTTCCAAGCTGTGTGATGAAACCCCTTTGTGCAATACTGTGGCAGCTGGTGGTTTAGTGGAGAAGCGAACAGATCTATGTCTGGAGTCCCCATGACACTGTCAATTTTGAAATACATGAAGATCCAGTTTCCACTCGTGGGGATCCATGATTTGTCTGCTTAACACATCTGCTAAGGAGTTCTGTGCTCCTGGCAGAAACCTTGCCTGAAGAGTTAGTTGCAAGCTTAGCGCAGTCTCCCATAAAATCATTGCTTGCCTGCATAGAGGATAAGAATGTGTTCCCCTTGTTTGTTGATGTACCACATGACAGTTGTGTTGTCTGTTAGAATCAACACCTGCCCTGGAAGAAGTAACTCCTTGAAAGCCATTAATGCAAACTGGACTGCTAACATCTCCTTCATGTTGATATGTAGATGCTGTAGTCTGGCAGGCCACTTGTCTTGTATCCACTTTCCATTTAGATGAGCTCCCCAAGCAATGTCCGAGGCATCTGTCGTTAAAATCTGACTCGCCTCTGGCCGGGTCACAGAGAGTCCCTTGTTTAGGTGACATTCCTGAGCCCACCACAAAAATTCTTTTGAAGGCAAGGTATTATTTGAATGACAGTGTCCAAATCCTGGCAGTGCTGTGTCCATACATTTTGAGATACCATTGTAGCTTCCTCATATGCAGTTTGGCATTGGGAAGCACCAGAATACAAGATGCCATGAACCCTAATGCTTGAAGGACTGTCCTTGCAGTCAGCACGGACTGATGAGATAGTTGATGGAAGTAAAGTGACAGACTCTTTTGTTTGTCCGGGGTTAAAAAGGCCATCTGGGCTGCTGTATTCAGTCTCACACCCAGAAAGCACATGTCTTGAGAGGGTACTAGACTGGACTTTATTTCGTTCACAGAATACCCTAGGCATCTTAGCACTGCTATAACATATTCCAAATGTTGTAGAAGGTCTTCCTTTTCTTGAGCCAGAATCAGGCAGTCGTCCAAGTAAGGATAGATTTGAATTCCTTGAAGCCTGAAGTAAGCTATCACTGGAGCCAGAACCTTTGTGAATACTCTGGGCGCAGTAGATAAGCCAAAGGGCAATGCAGAGAACTGATAATGAGAATTTCCAGCTCGAAACCGCAGATACTTCCTGCAACTTAGCCTTATAGGCACATGAAGGTAAGCTTCCTTGAGATCTAAAGTTACCATCCAGTGATCTTTGCCCAGCAGAGGTAAAAGCTGTTGTAACGTCAACATCTTGAACTTGGGAATGTCCAGAAAAGTGTTGAGGAGAGATAAATCCAAAATTGGTCTCCACGTGTTCCCCTTCTTTGGTACTAGGAACAGGCAAGAATAAAATCCTAGGCCCCTTTCTGATACAGGGACTGGCTGAATGGCCCCATCGGAGTAACTGAGAAACTTGCTTGTGAGCCTCCTTTCTTTGTGGAGGAGGAACGTCTGGCATGCCTTTGAAAGGGGCATTGTATGGAAATAAAATCTGTAACCGTGGTGAATGATATCCAACACCCATTTGTCTTGAGTAATTAAATCCCAATTTTCTTTGAAAAGAGACAGTCTTCCTCCCAAAGGAGCTGCCAGACGAGAATCTACTGGCAGCTGAAAAGACAGGTCATTGGGTCTGTTTACGAAAGGACTGACCCCTGCCCTCACCAGAAGTCTGAGCAGGTGAACTCCTGTTCTAGGCCTAAAAGAACCTTGCGCCCTGCCCCTACCACGTCTAGACCTACCCCTAGACTGGGAATCATAAGCAGGATATGTCCACCCCTTAGCAGGCCAATTTCTACTAAACTTCGGTGGCTGCACCTGCAAAAATCTTTAACAGTTTGCATAGACTTAGCTTTGTCTTCCATTTTCTTTAAAACTGCTTCCACAGGCGATCCAAACAACACATCAGACTGTAAAGGAGCATCCAAAATCCTAGTCTTAACATGCTCAGCTAAATTCTGATCCTTCAACCAGGCATGCCTGCGAAGAACAGAACTAGTAGCAGCCACCCTCGAGGAGGCCTGTACAGCATCAAAACCACATTGCAAAGAATGCTTACCCACTTGTTCAGACACATGAACCAAATCCAGCAACTCTTTACACTCAATACCTTCCGCCAAAGCATCCACCTTAGATTTTAATTGTGAAAGGAGATAATTCTGATATTTTAGCATGTGAAACTGACAATTCAACGCTCTCATGGCTAGAGTGGAAGAAGTATACACTTTCTTTCCCCACCTATCCAAAGCCCTTGCCTCTTTATCAGTGGGAACAGGATTTTTAACCACAGAGGCCTTAACACCTTTAGGCCCTTGAGAAATAGTTTCTGGGTCCGCCCTAGGACTCTTAAACAAATACTTATGAGCTTCGGGCACCCTATAATACCTATCAGGCTTAACAGGAGCAGGAGGCAAAGAGTCAGGGTTCAGTGAAGCCTCTGCAAAACATCTTCCACCACATTCAACACAGGAGGAATAGCTAAGGGCCTATGCTGGGGTAAAACAAGAATTCCCTAAGCCTTTTCCTGGAATCAGAGTAATCCTGGCCTTCCCATTTAAAGTGCTCCCTCATGGAATGCAGAGTCTCTGAAAATGAGAAATCCTCAGGAGGAGAAGCTGTAGGAGTGGAATCATCCACATCAGAATCAGAATAAGTAGGATACTCCTGCAAGTCTTCTGCAGAAGACTCTGAAGCCTCTGAACACTGTTCAAAACTATCAAACTCGGTTCCACCCTAGGCCTCTTATCAGGCGGGGCATAGAACCTCTAATCATAGTAATCAAATCTTCTGCCATTTTAAGCATATGTTTCTTAGGTACAGAACCCGAAATGCTAGGAGAAGCCCCCACTGAAGCTGAACTAGGCCTACCTCTCAAAGAAGTTTTGGCAACAGAAGGAGAGGCTCTAACTACCTTGGGAAGAGAGGGAAGAACAGTTACCTGAGAAGCCCCTCAGCCTGGCCTACCTCCTGAGAAGGCACATCCTGTAACAGTAAAGTTTCTGCCTGAGACTCCATGGAAACTCCTGGCAAAACCTCTGGCTCCACTGAGCCTTCTAAAGAACCGACGTCCGGGACTGCCGGTTCATCAACCCTAGGCTTGGGAGTTTAGTCCTTGCGCTTCTTGGAAGCGGGCGCCGGAGCATCCGACGGCATTTTATAATTGCAACGCTTCCCAAACACTAACCTGGCACAGTCTAACCTCCTCTTAATAGTGCGTTTGTTAAACCTAGCACAAGAGCGGCAACCAACAACGTCGTGCTCAGGCCCTAAACAAGGTATACACAAGGTATGGTAATCCCTATGAGGTATCTGTTTCCCACAAGAAATACAGTTATTCACTTTTTCTGACATCCGGTTAAATACTGAGGCAAGAAAACCAAAATGTTCTAACGGGTACTTAGCCAACTCTGTTTCGGTCTGAAACTCCGGTTTCGGAAATATTTCAGAACGCCAACCTGCACTCGCAAAACTGCTTCTGCATCGGACCATGCGGCAAAAAAGACTGAGGATATGACGTCGGTCATGCGCATTAGTACCCTGACGTACTGACGTCAGTCTAATGCGCCCTGACCGACGTCAGCCTTATACTCTGGTATTCGGGCCGACTGGACGCGGACTATACCCAATAGTAAGGACTGCAGCAATGGGGAACGAAGAACATCTTCAGATCTGAACATTGCAGCTGATGAATGCTCTGGGTAACTTCAGATCTGAACATAGCAGCTGATGAATGCTCTGGATGACTTCAGATTTGAACATTGCAGCTGATGAATGCTCTGGATGACTTTAGATCTGAACATCGCAGCTTATGAATGCTCTGGATAGTTTCAGATGTGAACATTGCATTGAAACATCTCTGGTGAAAACTACTTACTATTTTGACCACTATGAATAGGGGTAAAACAACAGGAGTTCTCCTTTTTGTCCTATGTAAGGCATTGATATGGCTTACTACACACACTTTTTCTACAGTCTGAAAACCTGTATATGTTACATATTAACTTGCCTAGTTCAGCAACTATCTTTTAGGCAATGAATGCAGGTTATAGTGACTGTGACACTCTGATAGAACACAAATGGGTTACAGCAGGGGTGCAATATACAGAAGTTATGATTTCCCATTAGTATCAATATTAGTTTATCACATGAGGAACTATCATGGAAAGTGGACTTAATTCAGTAGTCCCCCGATGTCTACTTTAATCAGTCACATTTAATCATGACATCTTCTTCAGTCTGGTTTTGGCTTCATTGATGTACAGTTATAGTGTATTTGCATAATATAACATTACAAAGTTAACCCAAGAGAAAGAGCTATGAAGCACATGTCATCGGCAGTGGAATTAGGAGCAAACATGTGTGAACAGTATATACATATGGTCTTGGTGTGCATATGATACATATTCACCCCCTTCAGTTTTTAACATAGGTATAAAAAAAATCATAAAAATCTAAGCAATAAATATTTTATCTATAACTTTATGTTTTATATATAGTTACCAAATGCTTACCTTACATTAGTGTCTCTAAATAACAATTATTGAACCAAGGAACTGCCATACCAAAGTGCATATTATATTTTTGTTTCTCAAATGATAGCATACATTTGGTTATCATACTACTTCGTATAACAATACATTTTAATATTAGTTGCTTTCATTAGCAATTCTAATTACTTTCCAAATTAGCATGCAGTCCCTCATATCCTCTCAAAGTCAGGAATCCCACTCGGCTTTCCTGAAAACATTGGAGAACATGAAGATCTCTCCGAACACCATTATATTGGGTGACTTCAACTACCCAAACATTGACTGGGAGCACTACTCAAGCCCCAGCACCTTAGCCCAAAGGTTCCTGGAAATTATAAACTCAAATGCTATGGAACAACTAGTCACCACTCCCATAAGAGGGGACAACATACTAGACCTGATCATTACCAACATGGGGACTCTATGCTCCACACCAGAAGTATATCCCTCATTGGTAAGATCAGACCATAAATTAATTTCACTGGATGTCCACATCCCGACCCCACCCCAGCCCAGAAAACCACAGTGAAAAACTTCTCAAAAGCGAACTTCTCACTTCTCAAAACCGAAGTGGAATCCTTCAAGGCCCCAGGGCCCGTGGAAACTACGGCCCAAACTGCAGAATCCTATATAAACGCATTCTACGGACATCTCCAGGAATGCATGGATCATGCTATCCCAAACAAAACCAAGACCCAATCATCCAAAGGCAGGCATCCAGTCTGGTGGACCCCTGCCATAAATAAACTGTACAACAGAAGGAGGAAGCTACTACATGATAGAGCAAAATCCCTAATAGGGAAGGCATCTCTGATCAGTACTAGCAAAAAATTATGATCCCTCATAAAATCCTCCAAGGCCAGCTTCGAGAGAAAAATTGCACAGGACACCAAAGACAATCATAAGGCTTTTTTCATTTATGTTAGGAACCTGGGATGCAACTCCCAGACTTGTTCTGAATTGATTCTAAACGACAAAAAATACACTGAACCCACAGACATCGCCAATATCCTGGCAGACAGGTTCAGTGCAAACTCCACCCTCCCCAAAAGAGCAAGTATCTATCCGGCAGAGGGCTGCCTCCCAAACATCTCTGATGCTCAGGTGAAGGCTGCCCTCTCCAAAGCAAAACACTGCTTCCATGGGACCAGATGGCGTCCCAGGTTGCATCCTACATGAACTCCAAGAGGAACTAATCCCTCAAATAAAACAGCTATACAATCTCAGCCTCACTACAGGATATGTGTCCACAGAATGGTGTACAGCAACAGTGGTCCCACTCCACAAAGGTGGAGCCTCTACGGACCCTGGAAACTATTGCCCCATAAGCCTGACTAGCTTAGTCTGCAAGGCTATGGAGAGGATCATCATAGAGCTCATAAACAAAAACATTGGGGACCTACAGACACTAGATCCTACCCAGTTCGGCTTTGTCAAGGGCAGATCCTGCCTTTTGAACCTGGTTGACTTCTTCAAAACAGTCACCAAAGCCATAGATGAAGGGAAGGTAGTCCACACAGCCTATCTGGACCTTGCAAAGGCATTTGACACAATACCCCACTCGGGCATCATAGATAAGCTATCCAGCTTAAATATAAACCCCTTTGTCACAAGATGGGTCGCAAACTGGCTCAAAGACAGAACCCACAGAGTGAGAGTTGCTGGAGCCATGTCAGACTCGAAACCGGTCACAAGTGGCGTCCCACAGGGTTCTGTCCTGGGACCACTCTTGTTCGGTATATACTTTTCCGAGGTACAGACAAACGTGGGAGGACTATGGCTCACAAAGTTTGCAGACGACTGCAAACTGGGCGCCATAATCGACTCTCCAGCTGACACAAACATCCTTCAAAAAGGTCTCACAGAGACAGATAACTGGTGCCAGCACCATGGTTTAAAGCTAAATGCCAAAAAATGTATAGTCATACCCTTTGGCAAAAACAATGTGCCCACAAATTACCACATAGGCGGAAACCCATTAAGTACAGAGAAAGTTATTAGGGACCTGGGGACCCAAGTTGATAGCAATCTCTCCTTTGAAAACCACATTGCCAAAGTGGTTAGAAAGACCTTCTACATAGCCCACCTCATCACGAAGGGTTTCACATCTAGATCAAGAGAGGTAATCGTGCCCCTTTATTCATCCCTCATCAGGCCCATCATAGAATACAATGCCCCTTTTGGGATGTACCTTACCCGACACCTAATTAGAGAGACCCCAAAAGTATCTCACCAAGAGGATCAAGGGTCTCAAACAGATGCCATATGCTGCTCGGTTAAAAAAACTCCAGCTCTACTCAGTTGCATACCGCCTACTTCGAGGCGATCTATGCCTGACATACAAAGCTATGTCAAATCCAGAATTAATGGACATGCTCCACCTCAGTAAATCTAAATCCCTTAGAGCCACACGCTCGAGGGACTTGAACCTCAGCACAGAAATAAATAGAACTTGCTGGAGGGACAGGTTCATAACCCAGAGGCTCCCTTCGCTCTGGAATAGAATTCCAGTTCATGTGAGGCAGAGCACCTCACTGAATCTCTTCAAGAAGAATCTCGATAGGTGGATGGGGGATCGTAAGTTTGTCCCAGGGATTACTCCCGTGTCACCATTAGACAGAGGCACAGTAAACTAAACCTTAAAAAGGGCACAGTATACTCAAATCAAGGGGTGGCGTAAGCCATACAGAATCGGGCTAGGCTTATAATTGCCCCAGGGCAGATAGCCTAGTATGAACCTATGAACCTATGAACCTATGATGAGCTCTCCCCAGGTGCACATGATTGCAACTCTGTAGTGCATCTTGGTTTTGCTGATGATCTGCATATTTATTTATTTATTTAACATTTGTTTATCAGGAAAGTCCAAATGGGACAGATCCAATTTTCAGCAGAGGCCCAGAGATAAATGATCCAGACACATGTCTTTGGAATGTGGGAGGAAACTGGAGTACACAGAGGGAACCCACATAAATTCAGGATGGGTATGCAGACTCCGAACAGAAGTCAACAACGGCTGATAATCGAACCAGAGATGCTCTTTTTGTGAGGCAACGCTAACCACTGCACCACTGCACATATACTCAATAGAGAGTTTAGTTTTGGGGAAAACATGGCACCAGCATCTCGCATCAAAAGTCTGAAATGTGATCCCTTTTAGCTAATGAGATGGATTAGTCTTTTCCCCTTGAAATACTCATGGTCATCCATCTTTCTTCATTCAAAGGACTAGATAACCATCTCTCTGGGGCTACAGTTTCAGTTATATGTTATCCTGCTAAGGGGTAGGTGGTGGGCAAAAATCATATTTTTTTCTTGCTTTTTATGTAGTTCTCAAAACTCCACTATCTAGCAATTCGTTTTAATACATATGGATGTTTAGCCGTTCTAATCTGTTCAATGTTTTCTTCATGTACTTTGTACCATGCCCATATCAGCAGTATATATCAGAGGCTGAGTCCTCTGGATGGTTTATCACAAATGCCACCTCTTCCATCTGTAGTTTTCTGTACTGTGTCATAGACTCTCAATGACCTCTCATTGCTATCTTGAGACTGTGTTTGACACACTCAGACATACATTTTTGCTTCTTCAAGTCCAACATAGAGTGCAAGAACTTAATCTGAAATAAAACTGCTGGAAAGGTATTGATAGTCATGGGTTTGGCACCTCAGAAAGCAAAAAGAAAATTGCCAGTTTATTTATTTGCTTGTTCATTTATTCTCTTACTCATTCATTCATTTTGTTTTGCTGGATCTTATCATCAGTGCTCAAAGCGTCCACAGCTTTCTTGAATGTTTACATATATTTTTCACCTGTCACATTAATTTATGGGTGATATGTAGGTAATATGAATTTTTTAAGGCATTTTATTTCACACATTTTCGGTTCTGAAGTGAATGTAGGCCATAGTTTTTGGTGTCATTCAAAGGGGATCCAGTATCTGTCCACCTGGGATGACATGCTCGATAAGCCACGTTGCTTCTCAAGAGATAGCTTGCACCTGTCACCCTTAGGCTTTTGAATACTGGCCAAGGCTTTTGCCTCCCTCATAGTGCCTTTTTTAGACAAGGCTCAAAAGACAAACCCACCACTGTAAATAGCACAAGTAACCAAAAACTGAGGGTAATGCTACTCAACGCCAGACGTCTAAACCTCAAAATGCATGCACTCAAGGCACTGCTCAGTATGAAGAACATTGATATCTGTGCAGTAACAGAAACCTGATTTAAGGCTCCAGAGAGCAGCCCAGCACTACCAGGCTATAACTCATACCATACATTTCGGCCACAAAACCCAGACCGAAACAAAAAAGGAGGGGGTGTATCCATATTCATCAAGGATACCCACACCTTCAAGTTAGTGGCACAGCACAATGCCTCAGAGATCATCCATGTGCAACTAACAACAGGCAAAACTGCAATTCAAATTGTAGCTTGCTACAGATCACCCACCATGACCCAGGACCCCCATTCCGTGTTTCTGGAGACAGTGGAAAATATGAAGGTCCTACCAAAGCCCTAATATTGGGTGATTTCAATTACCCAAACATTAACTAGGAGAACTACTCAAGTATTAACTCCCTTGCCCAAAGCTTCCTAGAATTTATAAACTCAAATGCCCTGGATCAACTGGTCAACACCCCCACCAGAGGTGACAACATATCGGACCTGGTCATCACCAACATGGGCGACCGGTGTTCTACACCGGAGGTCAAACCCTCACTGGTTAGATCAGACCATAGACTAATCACTCTGAATATCCACATTCCACCCCACCCCAATCAAGGAAACCACCATGAAAAACTTTTCAAAAGCAAACTTCATGTTACTTAAGACCAAGGTGGAAAGGTTCACAGCCTCCATGCTAAAGGACAATGCTGTCCAAGCTGCTAAATCCCTTACAAAGGCACTCTATGAACACCTGCAAGAATGCATGAATCGTGCTATCCCAAGCAAAACCAAGACTCACTCCACCAACAAAAGGAAACCAGTCTGGTGGACCCTGCCATAAACAAGCTATACAATAGAAGGAGGAAATTAGTGCAGAAAAGAGTAAAATCCCAAGAAGGAAAGACATCCCTGATCAGTATCAGCAAGAAACTATGATCCCTCATAAAATCATCCAAGGCTAACTTCAAAAGAAAAATGGCCAAGGACTCCAAAGATAACCACAAAGCTTTCTTTAGCTATGTCAAGAACCTAAGTGGAAACTCTCAGATCTGCTCTAAGTTAGTGCAGAATGGCACAAAATACACTAAACTGGCTGATATTGCCAACATTCTGGCAGACAAGTTTAGTGCAAAACCTCTCACCCCCTAAAGGGCCCATAACCATACCAGAAGAATATAGTGCCCTGGCAATCAATGACACACAGGTTAAAACAGCCCTATCCAAAGCCAAAAATACAGCTTCAATGGGACCAGATGGTGTCCCAGGCTGTGTCTTATATGAGTTCCAAAATGAACTAACCCCTCACCTAAACACACTGTTCAAACCCAGCCTCTCTACAGGCTACATGGGGCTATATTATAAAGTTGACCGCTTACTTCATCGAATAGCTAAATGGTGACCCATCATCATCGAACTGCAAAAACACCGAATGCTCTAAACTGCGAAATTTAAAATGTCGAACTCTCATACTTGCCCCACCCCACTGCCCGCTACATACTACCTACACAAACTAAATAAACCACATACATACACTAACCAAAAGCCTACTTCTAACCCTAAACTAAACCCTACTTCTAACCCTACACTAAATCTTAGATATACCACCATGTATGCACTTAACTTAACCCGCACCCTAACCCTGAGGTCCATAACTATCGCACACTTACCTTAAAAAGCTAAACCCAAGCAAACTAAATAATCCACACACATACACTTAACAAAACCCTACACTAAATCTAACATACATTACCGTCTATGCACTTACCTTAACCCGCACCCTAACCCTAAGGTCCATAACTATCGCACGCTTACCTTACGGAGCTATACCGCAGAAGGCCAACCATGAAGATTCAACGTTTCCAATATCGCTCTTCTGGACGATTGATGTTTTCGCGGTTCGATAAAGATGGGTCGATGTTTAGGCATTTGGGTAAGTAAGCAGTCAACTTTCTAATATAGACCTGGATACTTACCCATAGACTGGTGCACAGCAACAGTTATCCCACTCCACAAAGGTGGAGCCACAACCGACCCCAGGAACTATCGCCCTATAAGCCTAACTAGTCTGGTCTGCAAGGCTATGGAGCACATCATCATGGAATTCATTAACAGAGACATTGGAAACCTTCAAACATTGGACCCTACCAGTTTGGCTTTGTTAAGGGCAGATCATGCCTCCTAAACCTGGTGAACTTCTTTGAGACAATTACCAAGGCTTTAGATGAGGGAAAGGAGGTCCACACAACCTACCTAGACCTTGCAAAGGCTTTCAACACCATTCCCCATTCTGGTATTATAGACAAGAGGTTGGCATAATGGTTAAGGTGCTTAGCTTAGAAATGCAAGGTGCAGGGTTTGATTCTGACATGGGGAAATTGGCTAGGCTTAAAATGGCTCATAAAGGCAATTAGCCTAGTACTAATCTATGAAGCTATGAACCTATGAACCAGCCTGAACATTAACCCCTACGTCATGAGATGGGTTGCCTATTGGCTCATGGATAGAATCCACACGGTGAGAGTTGCAGGCTCTAGATCCGACTCTAAACCCGTTACAAGTGGCGTCCCCCAGGGCTCAGTCCTGGGACCCCTTCCTGTTCAGTATATACTTCTCAGAAGTACAGGCAAGCACAGGAGGACTATGGCTGGCCAAGTTCGCAGACGACTGCAAACTGGGGGCCATAATTGACTCTCCAGCTGATACAGACATCCTCCAGAAGGGTCTCACTAAGACGGATACCTGGTGTCAATATCATGGCCTCAAGCTAAATGCCATAAAGTGCACAGTCATCCCCTATGGAAAAAACAAAGTACCCGTGAACTACAACATACATGGTAGTTCCCTAAACACAGAAAATGTAATAAGGGATCTGGGGACCCAAGTAGATAGTAATCTCTCCTTTGATAATCATATTGCCAACGTGATTAGAAAATCCTTCTATGTGGCCCACCTAATCACAAAAGGGTTCGCATCTAGAACAAAAGAGTTTATTATGCTCCTCTACTCATCACTCATCAGACCCATCATAGAGTACAACACCCCATTTGGGATGTACCTTACAAGACACCTGCAACAGCTGGAAAGACCACAGAAGTACCTCACCAAGAGGATTACTGCCTCAAACATATGCCCTATGCAGCCTGACTGAAGAAACTCCAGCTGTACTTGGTTACATACCGCTTACTCAGAGGTGATCTCTGCCTGACATACAACGTCATGCCCAACCCAGAATTGATGGACATGCTCCGCCTAAAAAAAACAAATCCCCAAAAGCCACACGCTCTAGGGATCTAAACCTCACCACAACGATAAATAGGACATGCTGGAGGGATAGATTCCTGTCCCAAAGACTCCCCATGCTTTGGATCAGGATTCCAATCTACATTAGGCAGAGCTCCTCACTAACACTCTTCAAGAGAAACCTTGACGAGTGGATGGGAAACAGAAAATTTACCCTGGGGATCGCTGCAGTGGCTCTGCTGGACAGAGGCACAGGGAACTAATGGCTCTGCTGGACTGAGGCACAGGGAACTTATCTAAGGGGGCAGTGAAAGCCAACACATTCTGGCTAGGCTTATAGATGCCCTCAGGCAGATAGCCTAGTACCTACCTATGAACCTATGAACCTATTATAAGTTACACTTCTTTCATGCAAGTCATTTCTTGGAAGCATCACTCTTAATACTGAGACAATGTTTTCAGAAGACACTGACTTCATACAGATTGCTTTCAGGTCACTCTGAATATGCATCAATTGCAGTTAGAAACACTGGTCCCATGAAAAGACATGCAAAGTTAATACAAATATGTTGTTTTACAAGATTAGTAAATAACCTGAAGAGAAAAGAGTGAAGAAAAGCTGTGCTAATAACCAAAGAACAGCAGCGTGACTGGAAAAGAGAATATTATAGTAAAAGAACTGAAATACAGGCCATTAGAGAACAGCTAATGAAGAGAGATATAAAATACAAGTCAAAGCACTGACAGCAAATACAACAAGAAGGCAGACATGGTCAGGAATATTAAGACATTTAATGTAGCAATCCCCATGGTTGGGTGTGGGTACAGCCTCGTGACCAAACCATGGGAACCATGGGTAAGTCTAGCATTACTCACACCCAGCCATAGATTATTTCTATTTTAAAATGACATTATTTAATAATGAAATTATGTATTTTATTTAAATAAGGTCTTTGTATAATAGCACCATAGTGTTCTTCCATGTTGTTTCCTGATTCTGTCCTTTGATGAGGTACTGCGCAATTGTATGGGACTTACGTTCCCATGCTTACACAGTACTTCTGTACTTTAGAAAAATGGAGAAAGAAAGATATCTGTTGCTGTTTTTTTTTTTAAGTAAAAAAGCCTGTACCCTTTGGACAGTTTAGAGTACAAATGATATAGTCGAAAAATACAAGGAAAATCAGGTATGTTTCCTTAGTTTTGTAGAACATACATGATTTTCCTTGTATTGAATTTGCTATCGTATGTAGCCCATGACCTTTTATTTCAAGAAATATGAGCAAAGCATACATAAAAGGAGGGGGTCCAAATGTTAATGTTGTTCTTAGAAATCTGTGAGAATAATTGTGCATTGTCTGAAGCAAAGAAAGTCTGAAACTGCAATACATGTCATTATTTAGTGACTTTGTTCCTCAGTGATTTGTCAGAAAATCACAAATTTTATGAGGAACAAAGTCACTAAATAATGACATGTTTTTCAGTTTCAGAGTTTCTTTCCTTCAGAATAATGCCTGTCTAACATATACCAACAGAAAAATAAAGTCTGGCTGCTCAATGGAACTTTAGCAACCAGACTTTTTTCTATTGGTATATGTTTGATTTACAATGGGCACGCTGGTTGGGCTGTCCAATCAACATGCTTGTTTTTGAATATTAATGGCCAGTCATTGTATAATTAAGCAATAACCCACACCTGGGTGTGGGTAATGCTGGATTTACCCATGGTTGGTGTGGTTTGGTCAAGAGGGCGAAGCCCGGATGGCCAAACAAAGACAACCATGGGTAAATCCAGCATTACCCACACCCAGAAGTGGGTTATTACTATTATACAGTGACATTATTTAAGAAAAAAAATACTTACTTTTCTTAAATAATGGCATTGTATAATGCCTCAGTGCTGCCCTTCTGCAGTTGTCTGGTATTCTGCGGCAGTTCTGATGTACTGTGTATGTGTAGGCTTACGCAGGACATCTGAGCTGTGTGTGGAAGCAACGGAGAAAGCAAGATCTCTGTTGCTTTTTAAAAAGTGTCTCGCTATGTTAAAGGAGTTTAACATAGTGAGACAGCTTTAAAAAAAGCCATGGAGATCTTCCTTTATCCGTTGCTTTTTTTAAAGCTGTCTTGCTATGTTAAACCCATTTAGCATAACAAGACAGCTTTAAAATAAAAGCAATGCAGAAAGGAAGATCTCCAATGTTTTTTTAAGCTATCTCTCTATGTTAAACCTGTTTAACATAGCAAGATTACAGCAACGGAGCTCTTCTGTTCTCTGTTGCTGTAACAAAAAAAAAAAAAAAAAGACATACTAATGGAAAAAGTCCTGGCAACCAGACCTTTTTCCATTAGTATAAGTCTATTTTACAATGGGCATGCTGACCAATCAGCATGCACATTTTGGAATATTAATGGGGGGGGGGGTCACTGTATAATACCAGATCTTCAATTATTTTCTTTTTTAGGGCATTTCATTTTAGCATCAGTGTTGAACACAAGTCTATTTGATGTATAACCAGATAAAAAATTACTTAGCTTAGAAACAGAGACAATATAGGAGGATGTCTTAAAAAAACATTCAGTCTTGTTCTATTTAATTTTAAGATATTTTGGAACCTTTTAATACCTGAAATCATATGGTGGTTAATAAAGTCTGAAGGAAATGACAAAGCTCTTTATACAAAATCTTATGATCAGCAGACAGCCGTCCCAGAGGGAGTATGGCTTTTCCACTCAGCCCCTGAAACAGCTATAAAAATCTGTGGAGTCATGGAATCAAAAAGTGGAATCTTGAAACCTAGCTCAGGTGTTTGATGGCCAAACTTTTTTTTTTTTGTCTGCCATCTTGGTCACCATATGATTTTCTTCTAGCCTGCTGTACAACAAGTAGCTTTTTAACCCAGCACATACTTTTACTTCTGTAATTACAGGTACGTCTGCCCTGTACAACTTAGCTCCCTTTCCTGTGTGTTAGGTACTTGTAAAACATTATGTTATATGTTACTGCTTAATAAATACTAGGATCACAGCCATACATCATGTGCCTTTTACATTCTGCTGCAGGAATCCTGTGGTGTTTACAGCTGGGGCACATTTGTACCTTTGACATGCACATGCTACAAGAGTAGTTTAAATGAAGCAGCCTTACTCTAACTGCAATAAATGCAAGTCTATCTGGAGTAAGAAAGCTACCTATGGACCAAGCTCTAACTTCTGTTTTTGCTACTTCAGATGGTACTGCCATAAATGTTGTTCAGCCAGTGAAATACTGTGGCTTTCTCTAGGAAGAAGCTATTAGTTACCTATTCTCTAAGAAATAAGGGCTTGACTTGCCATGAAAAGGGAGTGCCGTTACAGTGTTCACTTGAGACTGCCAACAACAGGATTGCAAGGTTTCTGTGATTGATGTTCTGGCTAAACTACTCAGCTATTCTAAATTCATTGAACTGAACCCCCCCCCCCCCCGCACCATATTAAGTTCAGTTTCTTGCAGTTTTCTCCTTAAACTATTACATCTCAAGCCATGTAACTACCTAGCAGATAACATTTCTTTAACATTGCTTCTAAAGGATGTGCAACGTATAGCTACTCCCTGAATATATGAAGCACGCAGTATACAGAAGACTGCATTTCTGACCTCATCAAGTCATCCAGGATAGCTCCTTTAATTACAGAACTAAAACCTTTAATTAAATAGCAATATCCCCCCAACACGTTTCTTACTACTTCACCAAAATGATCTCACCTTGTTAACCAATGGCCCACTGTATGACCTAAATTCAGTTAGCATTTATCTTTGCCTGCCTTGAGTCATGTACTTTGCTGCTTGTATGGGTATTTGTTGCTTGATTTATAATTTATATGTTACATTTTATCTTCCTATAAATCTGTGCAGTCTTCAAAGGGATGTTTGCTCTTTTTAGGATTAGAACATGTCGAATACATCTCCTTTATGTAGTATGGAGACTATTTCAATAGGTACCTATTGAAAATGGGCTGTAGCTGGATGAAATAACTGGCTAAAAATATAAATAAGTAAGTATGTAATCAAGTAAGGAAGCAAACAGACAAAATAAGTAGTATAATCTTACTTTTACTAAAAACATATTCTATGTATTTAAAAGTTAATGTAGTGAGACACTGTACAAAATATCTGTTTATAAAACACACGCTGACATATGTGCACTTTATGTCAGGTTCAATAAAATCTATCATCGTACCCAATACCATAAGTGGTAAATGTAAGAAGGAAAACAGACTTGGGGATTACACTAGTTATTATGATATGAAGCAAACTCTATTGTAATTTTACAGGAGTAGAATATTCAAAAGCCTGTAGTGTAACCTAACATGTGCTGCAATAACACAACTCATACTTTCTAACAATGACAACAAATGATAGTATGTATACACTGAATCTAAATATGCACACGTCTGTTCAATATCTGCAGGTCGCATTTGTAAAGAAAGATTACATTACAGATAATTAGACCTTTAACTGTAATAACTCAAAATAGACTGAACCATCAAGAATGCAAACAAACTAAATTATACTTTCCTGTATAAGTCAAAAAATGTTTTCAAAACACATTTTCTAGGTAAATGCAGCTGCGACGAAAGACTGGGACTTTGTAATGTCTTTATAAGTGAACTCATTGTGCCATTAAAGAAAAATGTAGCGCATCCTACTAAGCTGCTCTAATTATTTTACTGTTGTGGAAAAATCTGGTATCTCAATTCAGCACTACATAGCAAAAAGAAGTTGCAGTCTGACCCCTTTGTCTTATAATATCTTATCAGTATAATGGTACCCTTGTGTATTATAGTGGTAATTACTCTTTACACACACACACGCACACACACACACACACACACACACACACACACACACACACACACACACACACACACGCACACACACACACACACACACACATACACTCATCTACAAGCACAGACGCGTGCATTTCCCTGATTCAGAAAACCAAACATCACATGGCTTTGCTGCTGTTAGATTAATTTTAATGATGATATTAGTGGTACCTGCTATATAGGGAAGTCATTGTTAAAAAAAGTCATTTTTTAAGTATTACTTCAGGCCTAATTATTTGGCATTTTACCTTTTAACAGTTTTTTCATGCTAATGTATGTGCTTTTTCATGGTCTACTATTTGTTTGTCAGTAAGGCCATACTTTATGCTGAAATAGACAGCAAGTATCTTTTGTATTTTATAAGCTTCGTGATGTCTGCTGTCACCAATAGATCAACAAAAGTAGGCCAGTACTTCACGTTCTTGCTGAATGCTATCATTCAAATAATCTAAACACACACATCATGTGGTGTCCAGCTGACAACCATCACTCCTTTATGATTGTGCTCCAGCCACACATACAATAAGCACATTCCGAAATATTGTACCTGGTATGGCAAAGGATCTCACATCCATCTCAAGGTAATTTTCATAAAGAAATGTAAGTTTCTGGATATCAGGTATACACTGCCTCGCTTTTCAGGCAGACATAGCATGCCTGATAGACTATATTTGCTAACAGAAAGGTAAAAATGCTTGCTTTTAATCCTAATGGATTTGTCATTAATGTCAAAACAGCAATGATGTGACCACATTTTAGCAGATATAGCCATTGTTTGCTTTTTGTATACCATTTCCATTTAAGAATAAACATCAGCTATAGAAAAATTACTGACTGACAAAGTCTAGCCAATAATGAAGAAAACTTGAGGATGCAAATGTAGTGGAACCTCAGAAAAATCAGAATGCAATATATTTTGACTAGCTTGTAAGCAAAAGAGCTTTTACATCATTACAGGTATCTCCTCTTAGAAAATGCTGCATGTAAAAGAGATGCAATGGTTAGCTTCACTGGGGATTCAGTGACGCAAAGGATATTTAATATCTTCCACAGGGATGTTATGTTTGTTTCAAGAGATGAGTAAGAACTGGAAATTGCCACATTCATTCATACTGAACAGAAGCAGTGAAATGAAATAACCTCAAGGCATTTCTTGTTTTTCACATACACCAGTCTCTTCAGCATCTGGTCCTGAAATCTTAAAATAGGTGGTACAAATAACTTGTAAAAACCAATGCCATATAGATTGGATACAATAACTCTCACGTGTTTGTCAGTTTATTAAACATTTATTAACTTAATTATTTATTTATGTGCTGCATAACAACATAAACTATTTGTCTGATGGTTAGTATTGACTGTAATATGAAGTCTCTTGATTATATCCTAAGCATTCATTTTTTCTGCCTTCATTCCTAATGATCACTGGAAGCTTTAGCTATTTTAGAAGTATATACTTTCCCAGCCCCCACCCTGACCAGCCTCTTCTCTAGTTCACCATTAGTATTATGTTACTAAAAGGTTCCCAACAATTGCAGTCATATGGATTTGCAATGGTAAACTTATATGGGCTGAATTTTTCATGTTTGCTTACTTTAAACAACTAGGTTCATTTTATTCAACTGCTTGTACTTTTTGCATTCCATGTTTGCTGATACAAGCATGAAAATCAGATTTTTTTTTAACATTTTGTACCAATTATTACTCATTTACACCTGTAGTTGTTGCTCTGTGTTACTGTTAAAAACTGGTCAACAATTTAATGGGTTTACACAACTACTGAACTTAAATAAATAAATAAACAAATGGATTTGCAGGTGCAAAAAACTCCAAAATCTAATAAAACAAACAAAAGCTGAAGACTGTGCTTATTTTTCTGCAATCTATCCTTCATGACAGACATGCTCCATCAGATTCAGAAGCCCTGCATGTTGTGGAGGAACAGTGCAGGAGCTCCAGGAGACAATATGTCCGCCGTGCGATCCAGGAAAAAGCTGCAAGGATGTGCACGAGCGCTCCTGCACTATTCCTGCATGGACGCAGCTCCTGTATGCAAATTACCCTATTTGCAGGTGAAAACCATGCAAATGAGGTGAATTTGCAATCCAGGAAGCTGGCAGCCGGCCGTGCAGGACTAGTGTAATCTGTAGAAATGTACTCGGTTAGTAACCAAGTACATTTCTGCAAACTACAAAATGGAGCCATGACAGCTCCAAATAAAGTGCGTATACAATGTGCAAAGCATGTCAATGGCCAAATATATGGCCACTGGCATGGAAAACAGTTTAAAAAATAAATAAATAACTTTTTTTTAGCTGATTTTAGCTGTTTAAGCATAGGGCAGCGGTGAGCAAACGGGATCTGGCCAAAATATAAAAAATAACCTGAAATAAGCATTCTAACCAAAATCACTATTTTGCCATCATACTCAGTGGCAGGCAGAAGTCAACATGGCCAGTGAATAGTGAATGCTAAGGGGGGAGGTTCAGTGTGGGACCTGTTAGCAAGCAATCCTATGCAAATGAGGGGAATGATACTGAATCCCAGATTTCCCCTCAGTGTTAGTCAGCACCCAACAGTGTAAGTGCAGGAATAGCTTGGTTCAAGCCTAAGAGCTAGCTGATATCATAGGGGGTGTGTATCAAGCATACTGTAAGTGGATTGGAGCCCTTTGGCTTGGGTTTGCCCTTAGCTTAGCAGAGCTAAGCAAGGGTGTTTGTCTGAGGCTGCCTAGCACTCGTTACATTGCCTAAGTGTGTGTGTGTGTGCCGCACACCGGGTTTTAAAGGGGAAAAAAAAGTAAACTAGGAAATAGCAGCTCTGTGCACATTTGAACACTGTGTTTGCATGCCCCCCCCCCCCCAGGCTTAAACAGGAAGGCAATGGGAAGGGAAAACAGCAGTAGGAAGGTAATCTAGGAGAACTAGCATAGCTGGCAGTTGAAATGTATCAGAATCAGCCAATTATACGGGCAGCAGCCCAGCCCAGCCCAGAACACTCCTATAAACTATGCAAACACCTTTCCCTCTGGTTTTTCCCACATACTCTACACAGTGTATAGAAGTGGGGATGTTTTAACAAACAAAAACAACAAAATGATAGGGGCTGCAGCAGCTATCATACATCAATATGTGGAAGAGGCTGAGGGTGGTGAGGATAAGAATGCTGTCGACCAACCCACAGTGAGGAAACAGAGAAGAGTGTGCAGACCCAGGGTAACCTACAAGGGGCTACATGAGCTGGAGATAGTGGAGCACTATAGGGTGGACAGGGACCTTCTATAGCAAATTGTTGAGCTGTGCTGGCCACACCTGACACACAGAACTAACAGAGAGGAAACCATCCCAGCGGATACCAAGGTATGTGTAGGCCTAAGGATACTAGCCACAGGTACCTTCCAAAGGCCAACTGGGGATATCATGGGGATTTCACAGGCATCAGCATCCAAGGGACTCCTCCAGTTCCTGATGCCATGTCAGCACATGCCGGTGAGCACGTATATTTCCCCAACACCCGTGAGGCGTTGGCCAGCAATATGCATATCTTCCACCAAATAGCAGAATACGCTGAGGTAGTGGGTGCTATAGACTATATGCACATATGCATCAAAGCACCACCTGGTGAGTGGGGTAGGGTCTACATCAACCACAAGGGCTTCCCCCTCCATCAAATGCCAGGTTGTGTGCAATGCCAAGGGCATTATAATGGATGTGTGTGCTGGCTGCCCTGGAAGCTATCATGATTCCCACATCTGGCAACTGATGCAGCTGTACCAGAGATTTGCCAATGGGGACATCCCTTACGGTCACCTAGTGGGGGGTGCTGGTTACACACTGGAGCCGTTGCTGATGACACTCATCAGAAATGCACACACACCAGATCAAGAACTCCATAATCAGGCACATGCACAGACCAGAATTATGATAGAGCTTGTGTTTGGGATGCTCAAGTAATGGTTTCAGTGCCTGGACACATCCGGTGGAGCCTTGCAGTACTCACCAGCTACATGTACCCAAATTGTTATGGTATGTGCTGTGCTACACAAGATGATCCTGCTGAAACAGCTGCAGCAGGAACAGCATGGTGCAGGGCCACACAGCCCCCCACCAATGCCAAGGCCTGTACAGGCACACTGTGACTCGGAGGAGGAACAACCTGAGCCTGCCTCAGTAGGCAGAAGGTGGCATGCCCAGTATGCCCTGGCCTTGGCAAAGAGGCAATGCATAGAACATACACTGACACAGTAGGGACTCAGGGAATGACACCTCTCTCTGACTCACACATACAGTAAAAGGGATGCCAAACATGACACTACCTGTGCTCAGCCATGCATAGGGAGTGTACTATGTGCATCCGACATAGGCAGCCCTCCAGCACCATCCTCAGTACTGGCACACCCACAAGGTAAGTCACTCTTCTTACCAACTACCGAATGGAGTAGTATGTGTTGTTACTTGTATCTACGGTATAGATGTGAGCATGCAAGGGAATCAGGGGCCGAATGGGATGCCAGCAGATAGTAGACACCTACAGTGGCAGCATGAGATCTGTAATAAATACTTGTGTTACCACAGTAGCCAGTACTACACATGGTGACAAAACCCACTGCAGGAAATGTGCTGGGCCACATGTGTGTCCATATGACACACACATGAGAGTCAGGGAGGCTGACATACCCAACAACAGTCTCAGCCAGCAAGACAGGTGTAGGCAAACACAAACAAAGACTGTGCTAAGGCCTCTGAATGATGGCTATGGGAAACCTCCCCCAGACCTACACAGACAGACTACATAAGGTCAGGCAGTGGGATGTTAGTTCTGAAGGGTAAGACGTCAGAAACTGATATGTAGGTCAAGCAAACCTAAGACCTTTAGTACACTAATATGTCTCTAGTCAGCATGATAGGTTAGAATACAGAATAAAATGGAGTACCTGACATACCAGTACAGTCATAGCAAATGTGTACAAGTGTCAGGTGGTTCCCCCAGTCCTATGTAGAAATGTAGTAACAGTCAGGTGAGCCCCCATGCCTATGAAGACACATAGTAACAGCCAGGTGTGCCCCCCAGTCCTATGTAGAAATGTAGTAACAGTCTGGTGTGCAGCCCTCCAATCCGATGTAGACACTTTGTAACAGTCAGGTGTGCCTCCCCCCAGTCCTATGTAGAAATGTAGTAACAGTCAAGTGTGCCCCCCCATGCCTATGTAGACACGTAGTAACAGTCAGAAGTACATCCCCACAATCCTATGTAGAAATGTAGCAACAGTCTTGTGTCCCCCCCCCCAATACGATGTAGACACGTAGTAACAGTCAGGTGTGCCCCCCTAATACGATGTAGAAATGTAGTAACATGTATGTGTAGGTATAATACCAGTGGAGCACAGATTACCTGAGGTGGCCAAGGAAGCAGGATAGATTGTAGCATTTGTACAATATGCAGGTATGCGTGTGTTAGGTTGGTGTGTGTTTCATATTGTGTGAGAGTGGTCGGTATGTATGCATGGTGAGGTTTGTCTTTGTGGCCATTGCCCAGTACTGCCAATGACAGGGTCAAGTCCTCACAACTGCAGTGCCAAACACAATGCTCCCCAGTATAACACATTCTAGCAATAAGCCATTGTAAATGTATGGAGGTAATATGTGTCACTATCTGAAAGATGGACATGGACATGTTGGGCCAGATATACAAGCAATAGACAGGGGAAATTACCCCAGACAGACAGTGTATAATGTGTGACCATTAAATGGACACACCCTTGAAATCATGCATACAGGTTTGGAGCACATTATCTGGGTTTGTATTAGGGAATACCGATGTCATCTGGCCAAACGCTCTCAGACCACAAAGGTCATAGGAATGACATACTGAGAAATAGCTTATGTCCCTGCACAAGCCAGCATAAGTGGAATGCCCAATGCATATCTGTGAGTCAGATGCAAGTAGTGTCCATAGCACACATGCACCCAGCTCACCCAACCACCACCCACAGGTACCTTTCTGGTCTTATCCCTGCTGTTGGGAATGGGTACAATATGACCTCCAGGTGTGCCATGCAGGTGTGTCCCTAGCTGTAAGCAGCACCCTGCCAGCATCCACACCACTTGATCAATACTAACAGAACGTATTGTCATGAACACCTACCACATCTACCCTGTCACCCCAGGGGAATATACTGTATTGCAAGAAAAATGACACAACCAGGGTCCAATGTAGAAAATTTAATAAAATCCCTAGTGCCTTGACTTTCAGCCTTCAAGGGAGAATAAAAAGCACAAAAACCACCCAAAGATTTATAACACAGTCAATTTACATTAATTTATTTATTTTTATTTATTTTATTTTACATTTGTTGACCGGGCTAGTCCAGCTGGATAATTTCCATTTTCAGTGGAGGTCCGGGGAGAAAAGCTCCACAATTAAAACAAGGTTAAACATTTAAGCAACAATGCATACATTTTAGTGTAGTAGAAAATACAGCGAAAAAAAAAAAAACAGGTAAAAAACAAATAGCCTAAGCTATATATTCATATTTTTTTTTTTAGAACAGTACAGTAATTTAGTCATTTGAAATAGCAGGGAAAGATAGTGATTTTTACGTAGGGAGGTATGGCTGAAGAGCGAAGAAGTCATTTAGTCTGGATTGGTACAGGAGCAGAGCCAGAAGTTGTTAAGATGTAATAGAAGTTGTTTTTTGAAAAGTTGAAAGGAGTCTAGTGAGGTAATGTGTGGGGGGAGGTTATTCCATATTTTCCCTATGGAGTTTGAAAATAGACAGTTACCTGCTGAATTTGTAATTCTAGTTGTGGTGACTTGTATCTTTCGCAGATCGCAACTGTTTCAAGTTTTGTAGGGAGTAAGGAGGTTACTGAGAGCTGGTGTTTTGTTGGTTGATAAAGAATGTTATGTGTAATTAAGAGTTGTTGATAGATAAGCTTGTTAGGTAGTTCTAACCATTGTAATTGTTTTAAGTTATTACAGTGGTGAGTTCTGTACTGGGATGCTGTGGCAAAACGGGCTATATTATGATAGGATGTAGTTAGTTTTTCAGGTTACCTTTAGAGAGATTGGTGTAAATAGAGGAAGCATACAGTAGGGTGGAGATAAGATGTGATTGAGCTAAGGTGGTCCGTGCTTCTGGAGTAAGGAAGGGTTTTATTCTGTACAGTGAACCTATCTTTTTATTTACTGCTTTTATAGTGTTATTGATATGACAATCATAGTTAAGATTATTATCAATAGTAACACCAAGCAGTTTGGTAGTAGAGTCTGGGGAGATAAGAGAATTGTCAGCTGCAGTAATAGTAAAATTTAGTTGAGGAGATTTGTGGGTAGGTGAGAATAGTAATAGTTTTGTTTTCTTGGAGTTGAGAAGGAGACATCTCTTTGAGAACCATTGTTCAATGGTTGAAAAGGTAGATTGTGTGAGTGACTGGAGTTCAGATTGGGTGGGAGCTGTACAGATGATGGTAGAATCATCTGCATATTGTATGCAGGTAGTGTTATGGATAGATGATTGAAGATCATTAATAAAGATAGAGAATAAGAGTGGGCCTAATATTGATCCTTGAGGTACTCCTAAGGAGATAGGTAGTAGAGCAGACAGAATTTTTCCAGAGTACTGCTTGTTGTCGGTTTTCAAGGTAGGATGAGAACCACGTTAAGGAGGAAAAATCCAAGGCAAGTGAGTTTAGTATGTGTAGGAGAAGTTTATGGTTGACCATGTCGAAGGCTTTTGACAGGTCTAGGAAAAGAGAAGCAGTTAGTTTGTTATTATTACGGTTACAGTTTATTGTGTTAGTAAAGGAAAGTAGTGCAGTGGTCGTACTATGTGAGGGTCTAAATCCATGTTGAGTGTTTGCTAGTAGGTTATTTTGAAGGAGATGGTTAAGTAGTTGTTTGTGTATACATTTTTCCATGATTTTAGCTAGTGGAGATAACAGTGCTATTGGGGTAGTTAGAGAGGTCAGTGGATTTGCCTCCTTTATGTAAGGGTATGATGTGTGATATCTTCCAGATTGCTGGAAAAGCACTTTCTTTTATGGATCTGTTTATTAGGATCGAAACAGGGTAGGCTATAGCTTTTGCTGCTACCTGAAGGAATTCAGCAGGAAGCTTATCTGCTGAGGAGGTAGTGGGTTTAAGTTTTTGTAAGAGAGATTGTATGTAGGAGGTGGGTATGGGTTGAAGTTGAAGGGAAGGAATGACGTTGTTGGTGTTACTTAAGATCAGTTGGGAAGCATCAGGGGATAAATGGCTTGCTAGTGTTTGTATGGAAGTAGTAAAGAAGCTATTGAAGTTATTGGCTATTAAAGAGGGATTATCAGGGTCTAGATTCTGTGGGTTAGGTGTTACTATTTCACCTGGGGTAAGTAGATGATTGATAGTAGACCAGAACCTTTTGGTTCTTTTTGTGGATTGCTGAAGTTCTACATAGTAGTTCTTTTTGTCTGAAATAATAGCATTTTTGGTTTTGTTTCTCAGCTCTCTAAAGGTTTGATAGTCTGTTGGGTTTCTAGAGGCGCCATTTCTTCCAAGATTTATTTTAAGGCTGATCTTTTGTTTAGTATTAGAGGTAAGCCAGGGTGCTGTTCTGGTCTTTATTCTAATGGTACGACTTGGGGCATGGTGGTTTAGGATTGTAAGGAATGCTGAGTTGAAATATTCTATGGCTTTGTTGAGAGAGAGGTGCTTTAGAGGGTCCAATTGTATTGTGAGAGTTCTGTTTGAAATCTTTGGGGATTAAATTGTTTCTTTGAATATAGTGTTCTATGTGAGGTAGGTAAGTTTTGATGAGTTTTAGCTCTAATGACATATGTGAGGGAGTGATCGCTAAGGTCATCAGGAAGGATGCCAGTTTTGTAGCTTTGTGAGGGGTTTGTAAGAACCCAGTCTAAGGTGGTTTCTTTTTGCTTGTTTTATTTATTCTAGTGGCACTATCAATTAGTTGTTTGAAACCAAAAGGTTTAAATGGGAAGTAGGGTTAGCATTGTTACAAGATTTCCAGTCAATGTTAAAGTCTCCAAGAACTAGTGTTTCTTGGGGGAGGTAATTTGAGAGTTGTTCAAAAAGTTGTTCTAATGTGGGGATATTATTTCCTGGAGGCAGATAAGCACAAATGATGTTTATTGATTTAGTAGTATTAATTTGAACTCTAGAGCAGATTATTTCGACATTATTGTTTTGGGTAAGAGCAAGGTCAAGAGGAGTAAGCTTCAGGTTAGATTTATATAGGATAGCTACTCCACCTCCTTTCTTGGAGGTGCGATCAAGTCTAACAATGTTATATCCAGGTGGGGTAATTTCAATATCTTTAATAGATGGTTTTAGCCAGGTTTCTGATAAGCATAGAATGTCAAAGTTGTGTACTTCTAGTAGGGCGTGTATTTGACTAACTTTATTACAGATACTGCGTATATTTAGGTGGGCCAAGGATAGTATGTTTGTAGTTATAGTTGATGGAGGAAGGAGAGCTTTTATATGGTGACTGTGTGTTTCAGTAGTTGTAGGTTGAGGGCCTGGATTGGGGTGTGTGTCACCGTCCTGAAGTAGATGGAGTAGTAGACCATAGTTTTTGGATATGTGTTTTAGAGATGTGTCAAATACTTTCTTTGATTTAGTTTTTAGTAGTTTACAATGAAATAGTCTATGGTATTTAGGAAGTAGATATATGGTTTGTGGTGAGGTAGGTAAATAGGATGAAGGTAGGTATGTTGTAGGTGTACTAGTATGTTTTGAGGGAAGTGAGAGAGAAATAGTTAAGGAGTGTTCATAGGAGGTTAAGAAGTAGGTAGTAATGAGAAGGAATAATAGTAAGAAGGTGATAGGTAGTTTAAGTTGTGAGTGGAGGATAGTTGTAGACATGATAAGATAGTTGTATGTGAAGTAGGGTTTCCCAATATGTTGTAGAGGGGTGTGTGGTGTGAGTAGGGGGTAGAGTGGAAGGGGCTGTAATGGTGTAGGACTTTAGTGAGATAGTGGTGGGTTGGTTAAAGTGGTATGTAGGTGTGACTAAGTGAAGGAAGACTAAGTGAAGGAAGTTACACAATCTGTGAGACTGTGAATTGGATAGGATAGCAGTAGTAGGAGGTGTGGCTTGTAGAAATATAAATGTAGGACCCCTGGGGGGGAGCGGAGCGGGGCACACAAAGTAGACCAGAGGAGAGTGGAAAAAGTATCAGGGAAGGAAGGGGGAATCAAGGCAAGAGAAAGTATCCTCGGGGGAGAGGATGAGACAGAGAGGTAAAGGAGGAAAAGGATTAGTATAAGGAGGGGAGAATAAAAGTGTAAGGCAGAAGTCAGTACTAATATCCCAAATAGGGATGAGAAAAGTATAACATCTAGTGGACAAAGTAGTAGTGCAGTAAGCAAACAAGGGAGCTACCAGGCGTGGAGCTGTACTAGAAGGGGGAGAGAGGATAGCCTATGTGGCCATCCGAGGAGACATAATTACTCTCAATTAAACTAAAAAGACTTTCCAATTACATTCCAGATTAATACCTATTGGGCTTAAAGTCCCATACTTTAAAATGAAAACAGCCTCTTTATACAAAATATTTTTCTTTATATCCAGATTACATCCTTTTTCACAAATATGTTCTAATATAGTACAGTGTAAACCATCTGGACTTTTACTATGGTATTTTTCAAAGTGCACTGCAAGAGGGCTTTCAGGTTTAGCATGTTTAATATCCCTGACATGTTCTTGAATTCTAAGTTTAAAAGCCCTCTTGCTTTCACCCACATAGAACATGTTGCAAGGACATTTTGTAGCATAAATTATCCCTTCTGTGTTACATGAAAACTTATGATTTGCTTTAAAAGAAATTCCATTAATATACTTAAATGTATTACATACATATTTACATATAATACATCTTCCACATGGGAATGTGCCTACTACATTTATCATAGGGTCAATACTACAGCTAGGGGTAAAAAAATCAGCATGTACTAATATATCTCAGATACTTTTACCTTTACGATATGAAAACATAGGTGCCTCACATATTTTCTCAGAAAGTTCCTTAAATTTTAAAA
Source organism: Protopterus annectens (assembly GCF_019279795.1). Lineage (NCBI taxonomy): Eukaryota > Metazoa > Chordata > Ceratodontiformes > Protopteridae > Protopterus > Protopterus annectens. The sequence continues at coordinate 1,455,537,546 of NC_056728.1, forward strand.
GGAAATTCCAATAATGTTTAATCACACCTTTTACTTCATTAGATATCATAAGTGGTAACCACATAAATTTTTCTTAAGTTAGACACTTCATTATTTTTTATATTGGTAGGTTCCCATGTTTGTAATCTATCAGCCTGTGTAGATTCCCTTTAGCCTTATTCAGCAGGGTATATACATTTTGTTTACAGTAGCCCCTTTTGATAAATAATTTAGCTGTTACATTAAGCTCATGTATTAGGTCCAGGCTATTATTGCAAAGCCGTTGAACCCGAAGGAATTCCGCATAGGGTAAAGAGTTTATTAGGTGAGATGGATGACAACTGTCTGCTCCAAGAATATGCATACCATCCTCAAATCTATGATATATTTTACTTATGATTTTTCCATTGGTTTCCCTAGTTAAGCAAATATCTAAAAATGTTACTGATCTACCTGTTTGTACACCATCAAACTTTAAAGCAAATGGATTTTTCTGAAGTTCATCAATCACTTACAGCCCAATAGGTATTAATGTGGAATTTAATTGGAAAGTCTTTTTGGGCGGCCATGGTGGTGCAGCGGTTAGCATTCCTGCCTCACAGCAAGAGGTTCTCCAGTTCGATTCTCAGCTGGGGTGCCTTCTGTGCAGAGTCTGCATGTCCTCCCTGTGATCACGTGGGTTTCCTCCGGGTGCTCCGGTTTCCTCCCACATCCCAAAGACATGCTGTAGGTGGATTGGACACTCTAAATTGGCCCTGCATATGTGTGCCTTCTGTGGAAGGTTGGGCGCTGGGCTGGCAACTCGACACCGTAAAACTCCACTGCCAGTCATGAGCGGACAGGTGATCCGCTGTGGCGACCCCTAACTGTGAAAAGCCGAAAGAAGAAGAAGACGTAATTGGAAAGTCTTTTTAGATGAATTGAGAGTAATTATGCAATTAATGTAAATTGACTGTGTTATAAATGCTTGGGTGTTTTTTGTGCTTTTTATTCTCCTTTGATGGCTTAAAGCCGAGGTCCTAGGGATTTTATTACATTTTCTACATTGGATCCTGGTCGTGTTGTTTTTCTTGCCTGGCCAGAAGTGTTGGGTGTGTTTTCATGTTGTTGCTGCGATATACTGTATTGCAGTCTGGGACTGTAGGACTGACAAAATGCAACGGCCTGCTACAGCTGGCCTGCATCACTACCAAATGGCTTAAAGTCCTCTGCCAAAGGCCTGTGTCTCACCCATACTGCCAATGTATGTTATGTCATGGACTCCCAAATAACAACATAACACAATCCACAGAACCTATATGCAATACCATGTGGAAAAACCACAGTAACATGTCCACCATGTCCCACTGCATGAACTGTGGACCAACACCAATATACTGCTATGATGAGGTGATAACCATAGGGAAAGTATCAGAAAATGTTTGCATAATGTATGGAAGAGGATAGAATAATAGAGGGGGGGTTGGGAGTATGGGTAGCATGGAATGTGCGAAGTCTGAAACACAGCCGTGTGCACATACTATCCCTGGCTGCAAACACAAGAATGGATGGCTTCAAACCTGTTCATAAACCACAATGGGGTTAATGTCCTGACTTATGACCCCTGCCTCTGTGTAACCTGTGTGAATCTGTACAGCTGTGAGGTATTGCCACAGCAAAATAAGGCTATACTGTCACGTCGATGGATGTACAAGTATGGGATCCTCTGCCACCACTGTACCAAGTTGCTGAACCAGTTACACAGACCCAGCAGCAAATGTCTCTAGCTCCCCCTCCAGAATGGCATTAATTTGCAGGAATATGTAGGTGTTTGACCACAATACTGGACACAGCTACATTCACCCTGTGTTCTCCAGGACATCACTGTGAGCAAAAACTTCTACCTGACAGTACTTGATGACATAAAACATCACAGTGTATAACAGTACATGTCTGAATATCTCTGCTAACACCAGGACCATGTAGCAGAAGCAGCACAGACACAATTACCTACAGTACCCACTATCCCTTGCCCAGTTTGACCCCATATTGTCAACTGATCTACAGATATCCTGCCGAAACAGCTTGCTAGCTGTAGGTGTAGAACACAAAAGTCTGCACTGCAGTACAATCTACCTGGAATGGATCCACACATTCAGTACAGAAGGGCATACTAGGCATGCTCCCACACTTAAAGAAATTAAGCCCATGTCTGGCAACAACAGTGGACCATACATATCTGACAGTTGTAGATGTTAGTGCATACACTTCTCAGTATGCATCAGTCATGCTATGCACACACACATTGGATAGGAATACACACATATATCCAAGGACAAAGCACTATAATATGCCAAAAGTACACATACATAGATGTGTGGAAGAGAGTGACAGTGACAAAAAGCCTTCCATCATGAGGCCTGTCCCACCCAGCACACAGCCAAATGGCTACAACCACATGATGTGTAAATGTCACTCACCATAGACATTTGCCTCTGGAATCCCTCAGCATTATAGAATGTGTGGTGCTAATGCTAACTGTGCAACATGACTGTACAAGGCAGTAGTCATCTAGCAGTTGTATACACGTACCTGTGGAACATAAACATGTGTGTGCTTCAGTGTGGTGTGTCTACCTCTAGATGAATGGGTTATGGCCCATGCACACATACTGGCTTCCCTTTTACCAGCTTGCTGATGTCAGTCACTTTGAAATACACCTTTTGGGAAGGGATAACCCAGTAATCTCTGTGGCATGTCCTATGACTGCGTAATGCTGTAGTGTGATAAACTAGTTAGATAGGAGTTCTAATCCTAGATGTGGTAACTGCGTGTCTTTGTGTGTATGTTTGTTTGTCTGTGTAGGGAACAATGCTTTTGAGGCCATCCACAGTCAATACAACCTCCATTGCCCTTCTTTGGCAAGCCTGCTGATGTCATTCATTTTGAAATACACTTTTGGGGAAGGAGTAGTCCAGTAATCTCCATAGTGCATCCTATAACAGCATAATGCTATAGTGTGATATAGTAGTTCAGTAGGAGTTCTGTCCCAGACATGGCAAGTGTGGATGTTTGTGTGTGTGTTTGTTTGTCTGTGTAGGGAGCAATGATTCTGAGGCCATTCACAGTCATTACAACCCAATTGCCCTTCTTTGGCTGATGTCATTCCCAGTGAAATACACCTTTGGGGAAAGAGTACTCCATTAATTTCCATGGCGTGTCCTATAACTGCGTAATGCTGTAGTGTGATAAAGTAGTTAGGTAGGAGTTCTATTCCCAGACATAGCAAGTGTGGATGTTTGTGTGTTTGTTTATCTGTGTGGGGAGCAATGCTTTTGAGGCCATTCACAGTCACTACAACCTCCATTGCCCTTCTTTGTTAAGCCTGCTGATGTCATCCACCTTGAAATACACCTTTGGGGAAGGAATCGTCCAGTAATCTCCATGGCGCATCCTATAACTGTGTAATGCTGTAGTGTGATAAACTAGTTAGGTATGAGTTCTAAATCCCAGACATGGCAACTGTGTGTGTGTGTGTGTGTGTGTGTGTGTGTGTGTGTGTGTGTGTGTGTGTGTGTGTGTGTGTGTGTGTGTGTCTGTGTTTGTCAGTCGTATACTGTGTGGAGGTGGCTGTGAGTGTGTAACAACTATACTCATTGTGGAGCAGGTTTTGCAAAATTCTTACATGGTGGGCCTATTATATGTCACAATGTCTACCTTACAAGGATAACAGATGTCAAATAGCCAAGAGGCTGGGGTGCCAATCCATACCCCTATATGTGACATCAGGGCCTGGTAAACAAATTAAGCAACCCTTGTATTACCCAGAGAACACTCTCAACCCATGTTTCATACACAAACACACTTGCCTAGGCAACAACTGCGTTGCTGGTAGTACCCTGCATATTGCCCACAGATAGGAACCCTGGTGTGATTGCAGTGGACTACAGAGGGCATGGCACCCTGTCCCATCACTACAATAGGCATAAAACTGCAGACAGTGCACCTTCACTATATTCCCCACTGGATGCCTGCAACAACTGTGGTGCCATCAAATGTGACCCACAAAGGACATACCATGCCTGAAACACATGCCCTGTATAGACAGATGACACTGACATCAGCAAATACCTGTATCATGCTATCAATGTAGATGCAGGGTCAACCTGATGTCCATTACCAGTTTCCGCCACATGAGGCCAGGACTGGCACATCTGATGATAACAATCTGTGTACACAACTTGGGCCAGACACCCCAGGTACAGTTCCACATGTCACTGAACATGCATGTGGTACATGTGCACATTCCAGACACCGTCCATGTCATGGGCTATAGAACACATAAATGGCAAGCATTGCACAGCACTGGCCACACACAGTAGTAACCCAGGTGACTGGATGGTGAACACAATACCCACCTGTGTGGGCCATTCCAGACACTACACCACTGAGCCACACTGCAGACCATTCTCATGTGGCCTGATGCCAAGGTATACCCTTCACTTAGCCTCGTACAACCTTCTGGCACAGTCAACCACTACACACCTGTGAAGCAATGCACCCATGCATGTCAGTACTGGCACCCTGTGTCTGTCTGTGTGGAGTATGAAGCTTTCAACAACATTCACACAACTCCCATTGGCCTAATGAAGCATGCCATCTGATGTCAGACACCTTCACATACCCTTTGCCCATATATCATCCGGAAAACCCCTGTGGTGCATGTGATACTTGTGCATTACTGTATTGTGGCAAACTAGCTAGTTCAGAAGTCTATTCCTGACCCTGACAACTGTGTTAATGTGTGTGAGTCCCTGAGACAGTGTGGCTGTGTTGACATTGACACCTGTTCATGTGGACAGACATGTGTACTACACCTAGCTTATTGCTCCTATATCACTGTTGCAGATGTCACTCACCATCAGATATACCTTTGGACAGCTCGCCAACATGTAAGCTATGTGGCGCATGCAATAACTGCATAGACATGTGATAGCAAGATATAGCCAGTCATGGATTTGAAACCCTGTACTGATAGGTGTGTGACACAAACATGCTTAGGTTTTATTCTCCCACCCCCTCCCTGACTTACATTGTCTTTGTCTGTCTCTCTCACTCCCTCTCTGGTGGATGTGGAGAAGTACACCTGCTTTGCTTAGGTAGCAGCTTGTGTTTTGGAAGTGATGCTCATGGTCAGCTGATGGCCTCTGCACGAATTGCAGTCCCCCACTAACTGATTGCATGTGGAACAGCTGTGGTAACATTCCCATAGCCAATTACATGGAACACATTCCAATATCTGGGAACATCATGTGGGTGTTGGGCCTTTTCATTCAATGTGAGCAGGACCTCAATTTGGCGTTTGGCAAACAGCATCACAGATGGTATTGGGATCTACCTCTAACAACATACACTGTGGAAACAGGCCAACAGACAGGAGGGGGATGTGCTGGACATGACTACAGAATCTAAGTGTTGCTCTTCTGCATTTGGAGTAATGTCGGTTTAACAGGGTGTGTGTGGATATGGCTGGTCTGCATGATTTAACACCTGTCATGACAGTGTTATGTGTTTGAGGAAACTCCCACCTGTAGGGTTATCTGCAGACTGGGCAGTGTGTGGAGCCTTGTGTTTCTTGTGTTACTCACAGAACACCTATCTTAGAACTGCAGAAGCATAGTCTGAGGACTGCAGTCAGTACATGGTAACAGCCATGAGAGTTACTGACTTCATTTCCCTCATAGGATATATGTCACAACAAACCCTGGTACAACAGTAAATGTATGAGGTTATCACAGCAACATGCCAATACTGACCCAGTGTTTGTGGTTCCAGCCACAAGTCTGTCAACTTTTGTACATATGTCATGCAGTAAGAGGTGCATATGTTCTGTACATCATTATTTATTGACATCATACCGGATAACAAGCCATTCAGATATCAGACTGCTAGACATGTTATGTATAGTAGGGGTTATTTCTGAGGACATAACCTGGGCATTCTGCAGTTGTGTGTACAGAACTGGGGTCTGTGTACTTATGGTGATTGTTGACAGTATGTGTATTGCGCATATGTACCTTGGGCTATGCACAGACTGTGGTAGACGTCATTGTTATTGGTCCTGTTCTATCTGATGTTACATGCTGCTCCAGTGTATGATACCCTATTGGCTCACATGTCTATAGGGCCAGACCCACACGTGTCCCATACCACAGACAGGCATCAGACCACACTGTGTCATGACCCAGTGTATGTAGGGTTATTGTGTGAGTGGCACATATGAGGATGGTGTTTATCAGACAGTCCATATAGAGTCATATTAAGCATGTGTACCATATGTGGCTGTGTTCCCATTGGATGTGGGTATGCACTTTCTCACAGGTGTCTACTAATCTGTGCTGTGACATGCATGTAGAGCGTGCTATATTTGCAGGTACATGTGTATTCCCCCATACAAAATGTAGTCAAGTGTTGTGGCAGTCTGCCTGCAGTTTGCACAGTGCTTTCTGACATGCCTAGCAGATTTGTGTAATTACCCAGTGTGCTGTTATGTCCAGTTATTTGCAAGACATACTGCTGCCAGGCCACTTTAACTGTTGTGTATTTCTGACAAAGCAGTGGGATTCTGTACAGATGTATGTCACTAACTACTGGGTAGTATGTGGCCATGTGACCTCTGCACCACCAGGTATTGTGTGTCAGGACAGACTGGCGTGTGTGAATGCATAAACAGTGTGGGCATATGTAGTCCAGTATTTACGTGATATACCCATGTACATGGCTGTTAACATCCACATTGTGAGGAGTGGTCCATATATCGCACATGAAGGAGATCTGTGTACACCTCTGGACTGACCACAGAATGCCAGACTGTCCACATATATTGGTCATATATGTGCTGTAGTCCACAGGATCATTACTGTGTTAGCAGTATGATGTCCTTAGGATGTCTGTCAGTAGCCAATGGCATACATGTAAAAAGCAGATGCAACCTCCCACACAAAACATGTCCATTAAGACAACCCGTTACAGTAGCAACAGTCTACATATATATCTGCAATACATACATGACATCCCTTTGCACTAAGAGGTTGGGACTATTGGTGCTGAGGTAGGACTCCACTCCATGTTCTGGACATATGGTAAACATATATATATATATATATATATATATATATATATATATATATATATATATATATATATATATATATATATATATATATATATCTGTATAGATGTCTACATATATACAGATATATAGATATATATGTACATATAGTTATGGATATCTACATATGTATCCACATAAATAGGTATATCTGATTAGATATGTATGCAGATATAGTTCTAGATATCTACATATATATCGACATAAATAGGTATATGTGATTAGGTATTTATGCACATATAGTTCTAGATATTTACATATATATCGACATAAATAGGTATATCTGTACACATAGGATGTGCATAAATATATATATATATATATATATATATATATATATATATATATATATATATATATATATATATATATATATATACAGAGATATCTAAAAATGGCCATATATATGATGCACTATACAGATGTATAGACATACATATGCATGAATATATATATATGTGTATGTACATGTACACATATATCTACATATGTATATATCCATATTCCTGTCATGTGTAAACATCACGGTTGTGTATACCTTCCCAGATGTATCTCACCGTATGTATCTGATATGTGTATATTTAGATATAACAACATATGGGATGCAACAGTAATATCAATAACAAGTACTACACAATTGTTGAAGTCAAAGCAATCGTTCAATACTAGTCAATATGTGTAGTGACAGATATATTGGAAAAACAACAGATGTCTTCATAGCTGTCATGATGTAGTGGTTAACTGCTATGACTGAAGTGTACAGGGTCCTGGGCAAGGGCTGTGTATTTTTTGCTGGGCAGAACAAGGGCTGTTGGATACAGAGTGGTTAAGGCAGTTTTGAGCAGTTTTAAGAGCATTTGCATAGGTTTGTGTGAAGCTAAGCGGTGCTAATGTACAGTTAAATATACGGGCGCTTACACCGTGTAGGCTTCACTTACCAGTGCACAAATCTGCTTAGCTGTTATATTGCACCAATGCTGACACCTGCTAAGCATGGCTCAGCCCTGGTAACCAGTGCTCACATCCCAGTCTGATAACATAGCAGGGTAATGACATCTGTAAAAAGTGTATGTAATGCCATGTACAATACATGCGTCTATGTGCTGTCATTATACTATACTATGCTATTGACCACAGTAATATACATCCATCCCATTACACAACACACACTATGTTGGCTTACATCTTGACAGTCAGTGCTGATCTGCACAGTTGACAGGTATGGCCCACTACCCACAGGGACAGACAATATTATCCATAGCAGTTCTTCAGCTGAACATCATTATAACAACAACACCTGATGGCACATATATGTCATTCCACATCATCTATCCCAGTATTATGGACCAAGTGCTGCAGTCAATTACATGCATATATACTTCACATACCTGTTGTGGGAATGAGGTCTGTTGTGGATGATTTCCTTGTAGGAGTTTTTTTTTCTCTCCTTGGCTATGGCCTTAGCTTGCTTTCTTTGTTTCTGTTTTGGTTTTGATCTTGGTTGTGGATCTGGTTTCTCTTTTCTCTCTCTCTCTCTCTCTCTCTCCCTCTCCAGTAAATGGTCTGAGCTGCTTGGAATAGATTGCAGCATGGCTTTTGTAGGTGATGCACATGATCAGGTGATATATATATATGCACTTACATATATACATTGCTAGACATATATATATTTAGATGTATGCATATGTATATATATATACATATTACACACAAATATGTATATATATATATATATATGTATATATATATATATATATATATATATAGATATATATATCTATATATATATATATGTAAAACTATTTAGATAGAAATATATACAAACACACACACACACACACACACACACACACACACACACACACACACACACACACACACACACACACACATGCAATTGTAACCTGATAGTAACTCTTTTGCTGACTGTAATGGGACTTTGTTACATTTTATTCACTGAGGAGCTTTTCTCCCCGGGTCTCTGTCGAAAATGAGCCAAAAGCTTAGTCAGACTAACACGGTCAACACATGTAAAATAAATAAATACATAAATAAATGTATACATCTACATGTTGAAATACATTTCCTGTACTGTTGAACGACTGTGCTGGATGATATGTTTGTGAAAACATCAGGGTTATGTACATCTGACATGGCTTAGTGGTATATCACTTTGGTTATGGTGTGCAGAGTCCTGGTTCTGACCCTTGCAGTGGCTATTTATTTTGTTGATGGGCAGAACAAGGGCCATTGGATACAGAGTGATTAAGGCACTTTTAAGCAGTTTTAAGTGGGTTTCCACAGGTTTGCACAGAGGTAAGCACTGCTAACTTCCGGTTACAGTTTCTTATACTCGGTTAGCTTATAAATTGCTTAACTTGTGTAGGCATTGCTTACCCTTGCACAATCAGGCTTAAACCCGCTTACTGCTGCTTAAAAGTGCTTACTCCTGCTTACCCCCATGCTAATTTCTTTAAAAGAAATGAAAAAGGGTTTCTAGGAAAGTGGTGAAAAAGGGGCACAAATTGGGAAATACTGTAGGGAAAATAGCTAGGGATGTGCAGGAAGGGTGTAGGGAAGGTCCATAGCTGTCCATTTCTTCTAAAGCAACAGATGTGCATATACACTGAATTTGGAGATAGATTTGGACACTCATACCCCTGAAAGAGGGGGTGAGGACAACAATATAATGTTGTTAAGCCAATTAGACCAGATTAAATGTGTCCAGTGGAGACATGTGCAAAATGGACAGCTATGTATGGGGCGAGATTTTTTTTGGAGAACAGATTGCCATTTTTTTTCAGGTGAGAGTGGGATGTTGGGGAGGGATAGTAGGTATATTTGGGGAGGTAGTTTGGATAAGTTAACAGACAAGAAAAACAAGATGCATACAGGGGTGGTATATGACACATGTAGGGGGTAAACACCTTGATGGGGATGGGTGTTGGGAAATCGGAAGTCCATGGGACCTCAGTGGAAATAGTGGGACTGAGGTCTCCACCCATGAGCAGTCACCACTGCACCTTCACAGCCCCGAATGTGGCTGTGCTGGGGGCTGAGTAGGAAAGCCAGGCCAACCCTCTAGTTGTGACACATGGCCCTCAAGTTGGCATAGCAGATCTCCGACCTCCCTGTGGAGCTTGCTACGCACCACTACCTGGACCTGGCATCGCATAGAAGGTTACTTCCCGTGCCTGCTCCCAGGGGTATGTGAGCCCCATCCCCTGAGGCAGTTCCACCCAAAGGTGGTGCAGGACCAATGGACGAGGAGGTCCTGGGTTGAGCCCCAGACATGCTGGTGCCCGGTGCCACTGCCAGCTGAGGTGGGGACAGGTGGGTCTGCCAGGACCGGCCTTCCCAAACATACTATGGTGTTTAAATTTTATCAACATATATCAGCACATTCCAGGATTAGGTATAACAGCATGCATAGATATTCCCATTAACCCAAACACCAGATATGGAACAGTTGCATAGCAAACAGAACACAATGGTCATTACAACAGCATGCAGGTACATTGATGGCAGCATGCCACCAATGTGGGAGTATTTCAACATAGCACATGCATAGAAACAAATTTAAATAATTATCAAACAATAGGACATATGTCCCAACAGTAAAGTCAGTACATACCAATTGAGTTGTGTATTTAGTTTATTGTTGCAGGTATGGTGGGGGAGGAGAAAGATGTCAATTAACAACTAGTATATTCCTGTAGTTTGCATTACTTTCTTAGTCAGTGCTGTGATCTGTACCTTACAGGTATTAGTACACTACCCTATTGCCTTAGTTTGGACAGTGGTATGGCTGTCGACAACTATATACATTAACTGGTTTTACCTGCAGTATACACCTCTTACCTGGTATACCTGTGGAGGTATTGTTTGTTAACACTACCTAACTGTTTCTACACATACTCCTAGATTCCAGGTTGATGTTATCCACATACCTGTCCATCTCTTTTTGCACACACTCTGGGCATGTCTTTACCACATGCAGGTGAAGGGTCTATATCAGAATTGTAAAAGCTGTCTTTCACGAATACATGTTCATCGACACATATACATTGAAGAATGAGAACAACGAAGTACCAAAAGAGCAAACTGGAGAATGCCAAACGGATTTTCTTGGCCAGCAGGGTGATCATGGGGATGAGGAAATGAATCCTTTTCTCCATTGTAGTTTGGTCTTGGAGTTGGTATATATAAGTAGAGGAGGTGTGGAGGGTGCAGGGGGGCTTGCCCCCCTGCAAAAACATTTGAAAAAGTGTTTTAGGTAAGGTTTGTACAGTGAGGTTTACCTTACCTGTATAGCGCTGTTACTTCTGAGAATGTGTTCAGCGTTCTTCATTTTGCTTTTTTGGTCTTCTCTGTTCTCGTTCTTCGACAGTTATGTGTCGATGAACATGTATTCACGAAAGACAGCTTTCACAATAATAATATAGACCCGCAGGTGAACTGGGACATATTTTGACTATTGCCCTCTTAAACCTTTAGTGACTTGTACAATGACAGGTTTGTTTTATTTGACATTTTCCAAATATATACAGGTCTGACAGTCAGTTATATGACATCAAATGCTGCCTACATGTCAGAAATTAGCACACTGATATGGCAGGGGACAGGGTAACAGCCAGCAAATATGGGCCGAATAACTGGACATTCTGGACATTTCTGTACACTTGTGGGGTATGATTCTGCATACAGCTTACTACCACTCCTAGAATTGGAACCATGGCTGTGTCTGCTAAAAATAAAACACTGTCCATCACAGTTGAGTGTGCTATATAGGTATTGCTGTGTATCTATTGTCTGATTTCTGTATAATTCTCCTGTGGTTTTACATTCTAATCTTGTAATTATAACACTCTTATACAGGATTTCATAGACAGTTGTATTAGGTAGTACAGTGTGGGTGACAGTGATGAGTAATACCTTATTATTCTGAGCAACTGCAAACAAACAATGCCATACAATTCCAGAGTAAACAGTACCAGTACAGGATATCAGTCTTTTATTTATAAGCACAATGTTCATATCTGACAGACCTGTGGGAGCAATGTTTGTTAGCACTGCCTGCATGTTGCCACACAAATTACCAGTTTCCACATTAGTATTATGCACATACATCTCACTCTGTTAGTGTGCACACTCTGGTCACATCTTGACAACATGGGGGTGGAGATGGGACATACTTGGCTATTTACTCTCAAAACATTTTGGGGGTTTGCTATAGTGATAGGTTTGTTGTTATAGATGTCTGACAATCAGTTGTATGTTTTGTTTGCTGTCTAAACATCTGGGATCATCCCACTGATTTGCCAGGTGGACAGGGTGACAGGCAGCAGCTATGGGCCAATTTACTGGATATTCTGGACATTTCTGTACACTAGTGGGGTATGATTCTGCATACAGCCTACAACCACTCCCAGGATTTGAACCATGGCTGTGTGTGGAAAAAATACAACAGTTCACATTGCAGTTGAGTGTTATTTAGATTTTGTTGTCTGTCTTTTCAGCTTCTGTCTATGTCTCTCTCAGTTGTACTATTTGACCTCTTGGGGTTACAGCAGTCATATACAGACATTCCTACACGATTTATTTATGAAGCACAGTGTGTAACAGTGCTTACTACAACAGTACTATTAAGTGATTGCAACTCTACATTACCATATGATATTAGAGTGAGCACATTTAGTCCAGCAGTTAGACCTTAATTGTCAGGCTACTATGCTTTTGTTTGCATACAACCTATATGAGACTCTTCATGCCCTATTCTCTGGTGTATGTAGCACATATCTTAAACAATACAGGTTTTATACCAGCAATTTAACTTACTACTACTTTTAGATTTATTTACTATGACAGTACATGCAAGAGTATTACTAACCTGCCCTGCTTCACAACTGCTGCAGTCCAAAGCCATGGGGTTCTGGTTCGCAGCCCGCTCACCTGCCACTGTGAAAGACATAAGAGGAATATTTAGCCATAGCTATACATAATATACTGCGGTGATGGTGCTGCGGTAGCATTGTCACCTCATAGCAAGACATTGTCCTGTTCAATTCTCAGCTAGAGCATCTTCTGTGTGGAGGCATACATGAATGGGGCATGCCTTCATTGAAGGTTGTGCATCAGGGCTGGTAACCCGGTATGTAAAAATCCACTACCAATCGTTAGCGGACCGGAGTTCCGCTGTGGCGACCCCTAACCGGGAAAAGCCGAAAGACACAAACAAACCTATACATAATATACATGAGATGGCAATTATTAAACAGGTAGTGGACTGATATTTACACATGGCTGGGACATCCCCTGTCCTCCTAGCCTCTTGGATCCACTGATCCAAGAGATCCCCCTTTCTCCACTTCAGATCAGCATAGTGATGCCTGACCTGCTCACCAGTTCGGGGTATGCCAGTGGCACTGGTGAGGTCATGGGCAAGATGGTCCAAGGCTTTTGCTTTGTATTGGGAACCCTGGTCCTGGCCCTGTAGCAGTCTCTGGTCATGGTCTTTCACATGGAGTCCTGCCATGACACCGGAACCCTGGATGCCCCAGTGCTGTGCCCGAAAGTGTACACCCTCTCCCATTCCAGACATAGTGCCTACAAGGGGAAGCTACAACCAGTTGTGATATGTATTCCCACCTGTTGGGTTTAAATAGGGCCGGTTTCCCACACTTTGCTGTGATTGGACGGTTTTGAAAATGCTAAGCTATGGGAAAACCTGCTTACCTAAGGTTGGCATTGCTTAAAGGGGTATACCAATTGACAGACTGAGTTAGCTGGCCTACACATTGCTTACAACCTTCTAAGCTGGGCTGTGCAATGTTTAGTGTTGCTTAATATTTAATTTGCATTATATTTGCATCGTGGCATTGATTTATTATTCATTACATGCTGTATATGTGTTTGGTATCCATGATTCATGTGTACTTACAATGTATGGGGTCCTTGTGTTTATTAGGGTATTTCAACACTTTATTGCAGTGAAACCTCACATCTGGGCTTAATGCAGTACTCCAGTTCATGTGTTTATGTCCTGTAGTAGGTTATACAATATAAAACTGTATATAGATTCCTTTCACATGTTTAGTTTGTAGTTTGTATTTTCTATAGTGAGGATCTGTTTGGTGATACCTCAATTGTAGGTACTGCTGTGATGGCTTAGTGGTTAACTACTGTGACTATAGTGTACAGGGTCTTGGGTTCAAGACCTGAAAAGCTTGTTCTGGTCAGAAAAGTGACAGATGCATACAGATTGATTAAGGCAATTGTAAGTGTGTTTGCGTGAAGGTAAGCAATGCTAACCTCAGGTTAAATATGCTTACAGAGTGTTAGCTTCAATATTGCTTAACCTGTGTGCACATTGCTTACCCCCATGAAAACATGCTTAAACCTGCTTAAATATGCTTACTCTTGCTTACTACTGTGTACTCCTGCTTACCACCTCACTAATTTAGACAGTAATGTCTAATGGTTCTTGGGAAGGTGGTGGATTTGGAAACTGTATGGATTTATTATTCATTACACATTTTACTTTCCATTTGTATCCCTGATTCCTGTGTACATATAAGGTGTAGGGCACTTTTAATTATCTGTGGACTTTACAACATTATGACATTGACACCTCACGTCTGCATTTAATGCAGTACTCCAGTTCACAAATATATGTTATGTTGTAGGTTATGCAACAAAATCAATTGATCATAAAGTGATCTGACATGGAAAATGGATTGTACTGGAGTGGGACTCGAACTGGGAATGACTGCTCATAAGTGATGAATGCTCTATCCACTACACTATTACTGTATTGTTTCATTTGCATATATCTTGCTTTTTATTTTCTTGTGCCATTTAAGCTGCATTAACCCTAGCTAAGCGATGGGCAAACTCGTGCACCTATGGTTAAATTGAATCTGTTTTATAAAAAAAAACACTTCTTTATATTTAATGTTTTAACTATTACTCTTGTAAACTTGAGGGGATGTTGCTGGAGTATGCAAACACCTATGAGCAGTCTCGCTCATTATTATTCATACACTGCTGTTCTTCATTGCAGGGGAGTGTATATTCTGAGAGCTCTACTCTCAGATGTGCCCCCTGCACTCGTACATGCTCCATGTCCATTTAGGAGCTCAGGCAGCATGCCTTCATTAATATGCACAGTGCGCTGCCATCCTGCTCCTAAATGGCTGCTTCTGTGCAGAACTAAGCTAGTCCTGCATGGAAGGATAGTGAATCCAGGGGGCTGTATTTTTGCTTTTAATACAGCACCTTAAAAATGAGGTTTGGGCACAAACCAGTTTGTCATGGGATATCTTTGATGTTTAAGGGTAGGTGAGTAAGTGGGGGAGGGGTAGATTAGGCTTGGGGAAGGGATTAAGCAGGGATTGTAAGTTTAGTATGAGGTAAGACTGAGTAGGGAAGGGTTACTTTATTGAAGAAAGGAAGGAGGAAATGAGGTAGGTGTAGGGTGGGGCGGGGCTTAGAGTAGTTTATGTGTGGGTAGTTGGTTTAAAGAGCAATTTTGGCATGATTTTGTTAAGGCAAGGTTACGTCTGAGATGACCTGTAGGTATTTCTGGAGAACAGGTAGGGTTCGGGTTAACAGTGGTTGGTTGTTTTGTGGTGGTAGATGTTTTTATGTATATATATATATATATATATATATATATATATTTTTGTAAGTTAAAGTAAACTACTCTCATTTAGAGAAAGGACAAGGTTAAGGAAGGCTGTAATTGTGGGGAGATGATATCTCTAGAAGACATGGAGGTGAGGTATGTTCAGGCCCACTGGAAACAAGCTGTTAGGGTTGTTTTAGATGTATATGTATGTCCCCCTGTGTTTTGAGTGAATATTCAATAACGGTGCTCTGGTTGTTTTATGCATCTAGGTATGGATGCCTATGTCTTGAGTGATACTTCAGTAAGGGTGTTTTTGTAAAAACTGCTTTGTTGGTGGTTTTGGGTTTGTTTGTCGAGGTTGCCTGTTTTTGTTGGTAATGGTGCAGTGCGGACCATTGTGTACTGTCGTTCAGTCTTTTAGTACTCTGGTGGTCCTGGGTTGTAGTTTGGTTGATGGAGTGTTGGTTCACGGGCTTTGGGTCAGCCATTAGTTGCTGAGCATGTGCAGTTCATGCACAGTTGACCATAAGTGGAGTCAACCTTTGTATTGGCTCTGTAGTGTACAGCTGTCCAGGGACCAGGGATTTACAACAGTTATATATTTAAAAAAAAAAAAGAAATACTTGAAATGGAATTGAAAACACAGAGGAGGAAGAATGTTACAGGGCTTTATTTAGTATGTATTAGTTTGAATGTCAAGATTTCCAAGAAGCTAGGACAGTTTTACTTCTATAAATTTAGAATTCTGTGGTAAGCATTTATTTGAAGAAGTGCTGCAGAGGTGGCACACAAACTTTTAATACCATCGGGCTGTTTTTCAATCTTCAAAAGTGTTCAACTTTGTAATCCATGCACCTTATTTAGGTGGAGGTGGAATGACTGGCTGTATGTAAGCAAGTTGAACCCTATCACTACTGACAAGGATGATTTTCCAGACTTATTTGATTATCAAAAAATAAAATGCTGATGGGACCGCCATGGTTGATGGGGGCTGGATTTGTTTTCACAGTTTCAGATGGGTTATTTGCAGACAGAGGTAAGTTAACAAATCTTGTTTTTATGCTGGCTATATAGGTTAATATTAGTGGTATTTAGGTCTGGGCTCATTTTGGTTTTGTTCCTCCATGGCTGATGTTTTGTCCAGGTTTTCTGAGCTGCTAGATTGAGAAGGATGATCGGCTTGTAGTGTTTGAGAGTATGCTATGGCAAAACCTGCTCATGGATGGGAGCTCCATTCCCCTTTTATGTTGGGAGAGCAATGTTTGAAGATTGCTACAGGGTGTACCTCTGTCCCTATGGTTCAGATTTCTTGTTTTGAATGATTGAGAGGTGTTGTGCCTTTGACCTTATGGTTGTGGTTTTTGTGTGGGGGTGCTTTTCATGTTTATGGCTTTGTCAGATTTCTTGGTCTTAGGAGGTTGCCAGAGCAATAATTAAAAAGTGCCCCTATTTTGGGACTTCTGTTTCAATTTTGTTTATGGTTTTGATCAGAGTTCTTGCTTTGAAGGTTTGAGAGATGTGTGTTTTTTCTGGGGCTGGTAGGACTTGCAATGGGGGGGGCTTGGTGGGGGAGGAGCAGAGTAGGAGAAAAAAGGGAGGAGGGTACATAGATGTGTATGTCTACTAGGCAGCTTATTTTTTCTTTTGTTTTCTCATTGTAGGCTGCAAGATGGTAGAGGTTCAGATTTTGTGAAAGAGATGGGCGGACATTGTGGCACAGGTGGCAGCCCTGTTTCATGGACTGCCAATCAGTGAGACTCTGGTGCCAGTGGAACAGGGTGGACCCAGTCAGAAGAGAAGGCAATGAGTGAAGGGCCTAGTAGGTAGCCAGAGGCAAGAGAACACATCAGTCACAGCTGAGAAAAGTGCTTTCAATGGAGGCTTCCAGCGTGGACACAGCGCATGTTGTTCCTGCAGGTAATGATATATTACTGGTAGGTTCTGTAGGCATTTCAGACATAGTGCAAGGGGATCTCAGCCTGGATGAAGGCAGGAGAAGGTCAAGTCAGGAGATGGGGGACCTTGCCAGTGTTTTTGGGGTCCAGCAAAGTCTAGGTGGAGAGGGGCATTGTTTCAGGGAGGAGACTTCTGGGTTGGATAGCCCAGACTTGGGTGGAGGTAATTTGGCATTGTCCATGGGGGGACAGATTCCCACTTGTAGCAGGTGGGATTGGATTTTGGATTTTAGCTGGGCAATTGGGTAGCTACACAGATGTTGGGGCAGGAGAGTGGGCGGTATTCATGACCCCTCATATACCTTCCTCAGTCAAAGAAAAGATCTGGAAGTGGGAGTATGTTGATATTATTGATTTAATTGACAAGGATGGTGTCCAGCATTTTCTGGAAGTAGAAACTATGAATGGTAATGATCTGCTGGCAGCCTTACCTGCCCTGTGATAAAGATGGGTGGGAAAAATGCAACCAAGAACATGGGAGAATTGGGTGTTGGGATTTGTGTACTATATAGCAGCTTGGTTGGAGAAGGATAGCATGTTTACCTTTCCGCTCCTGGTGTATTTCTTGAAAATATGGGAGGTGCAAAGACTGCAGGGTGGTAATGTTTGGTTGTGGCATAATCAGAGATTTCACAAGAGGAATTTGGTTGATCTGTCCCTGCATTAGGAGGTGAGTCAGCACCCCCAGACATATGGCTGGCCACTATGATGGACAGCTTCAGTGCGGGTAGCAGGATAGGTAATGTAGGAGGAGAAGAGGTTGGTGTGTGTTGGGCTTTTAACATGTGGAGATGTTCATGGGCACCATGTAGGTTCTTGGACACTTGTTCAAAGTGTACAGGTGTACACCCAGTGGTGCAGTGTGGCTGGCAAGAAGGTAATATGTTCAGCCAAGCTTCATTTCCCCTTGTTCCTACTGGGTTAACAGCTGCTTTTCAGAAATCCCAATGTATGTGTGGTAGGAGGAATTTTCATGGACAAAAGGTGGGCGCACTTGTTATGAACTTGAGATCAGTGCAGATAGGGAAGATATTTTGGAAGCTTTGATGGAGAAGGAATGTTATGTGGGTGGGATACTGGGTCCTTTTGATAGCCCCCCCCTTTTGACAGTTTTAAGATTTTGCCATCGGGCTTGGTGCCTAAGAAGAAGATGGGATGAATTTGAGATGATTCACCATTTGTCTTACTCAGTGGGGAACTCTGTAAATGATTTTATTTTGATAGAAGAGTTTAAGATGAGTTATGCATCATTGGACGACACCATGTGGGTCATGAGGCGGTTTAAAGATCAGTGGTTGGTGAAGATGGATATTGAATCTACATTCCAACTTCTAACAGGATTGGCCTCTGTTGGGCATGGTGGTTGGTAGCAAGTTTTATTTTGACAAGGCTATGCCAATGGGATGTTCTGTAGTATGTGCTACTTTTGAGAAGTTTAGCACAGCTTTACACTGGATTTGACAGCAGCAGGTGGATATTCAAAGGGCAGTGCATTACTTGGATGACTTCCTCTTAGTAGGTGATGGTGTGAGGGAGCTCTGGTAGGTATGTGGGAGTTTGTGGGGATGTGTGAAGAACTGGGGGTCCCACTGGCTAGACAGAAACTGGAAGGTCCAGCAAAGTCATTAGATTTTCTGGGGCTGTTGGTAGATGCGGGAACGTGGATTGTTTTGTCTAACAAAGGAGAAGGTAATGCATTTGACAGAAAAGATAGTCTGGATGATGGCTAGGGATGAAGTGCGGGTTAAGGATGTTGTGGATCTTTTAGGGCTTCTGAATTTTGCATGTCAGACTGTTCACCTGGGTCATACTTTTGTGGTTCTGTGGCCTTTCCACTGAAAGGGAAGAAAAGCACCATTGGGTAAGATTTGGTAAGTTGACATGGGATGAGTTAACTCTTTGTGTATCTTTTTTAGAGCAGTTTAATGGAGTTTCCTTTCAGCAGTCAGAGTGGGTTGGTCAATGGGATTTGCAGTTATTTAAAGATGCAGCAGAGGGTATTGGTATGGGGGCATTTTTTGTGGGTGAGTAGTTTGTAGTTCTGTGGCCAGCTGAGTGGAAGGATGATGTGAAGAAGGATGTTGCTTTTTTAGAGTTAATGCTGATTTGGGCTACATCTGTGATTTGGCAGGAGTGGTTATGAGGAAGGAGGCTTATATTTAATTCAGACAATAGTGCTGTGGTTCGAGTTTTACAGGTGAAGATGGCTAAGTCTGAATGGCTACATTAGTTTTACAGAGTTTGCTAATTAACTTTTCTTTTACAGGTGTGCATGTGTCAGTTGCTAGGAATGGGATTGCTGACAGTTTGTCTCACCTTTAGTTTTCCAGGTTTCGGCAGTTAGCTCCTATGGCAGTGGAAGAACCAGAGGCAGTGCCAGGTGAGGTGTGGAAGATTGGGTTACAGTGAGCAGGTGGTTGGTGGAGCAGTCCTGGGGCTGCATCAGCCAGGAGGGCATACGATAGGTCATTGTGTGAATTTGATAGATTTATTTTCCAGCTGCCTGAGGAGGAGGGAGTCTGGCTGGAAGAATTGTTTGTTGCAATATTTAGCTCAGGCATGTGTACAGGGTAGGGCAGTGCACTCAGTTAAAGTAGACTTGACTGCCATCAGTATATTTGCCCGTGTGGCAAGGCTGTGAGATTTCAGTAAATCGTGGACATTTGGGCGTATGTTGAAAGGGTGGAGTAGAGTGGATGGCTTGAATATGGATAAACATTGGCTGGTGACAAGGCACATTTTGAAGCTTTTATTACAGGGCCTAGCTTTAGTGAGTGGGGAATCAGTTGATTATGTTTCATGGGTGACAGTGAGATTATGGCTGTATTACGGGGCTTTTAGAGTGTCTGAGTTGTTGGGGTCATTGGTTTGGAAGGATGACATGATACTTCCTTTGAGCAGTTCACATTTTGTTGCAGAAATCTAAAACAGATCAGGGTGGGAGGGGCATGCAAATAGTTTTGGGGAAGGATAGGTGCAAGCAGATGTGTCTAGTGATTTAGACTAAGAAATGCGTCGTGTCCTATAGAAGGATTTCACATGATCTGGTTTTTCGATCTAAGGGGGAGGTGATAAAAGGTGGACAGTTGATAAAAGTAATGAGAAGGGCACTCCACTGTATGGGTTTTGTGGGTGACAGGTTTTCTACCTATTCCTTTTGGATGGATAGAACCTTGGATTTAGCAAAAGGAGGTATCTCAGTTGAGGTTATTAAGAGGGCTGTGCACTGGTCTTCGAATGCCTTTTTGTCTTACATTAGATAGTGAATACTGAGATTGGTCATTCATTTTTTCTTTTAGATAATGAGATTGTCATCCTAGGACACTCATATGTTTATTGGGCAGCTCAGAGGGCTGCAGTTAGGACTAATGGTTTGGATTTTGGTTTGCATCGGTTCGGGTGGAGAATCAGATGGCATGGCATTAGATGCCTCAGGTGGAATTAGGTTATGTCAGAGTTTGCAGCTATACAATCTCAGTTGGGGCTTCCTCAGGTCCTGGTGGTGCATTTGGCAGGTAACGATTTGGATCTAATTCCAAAGGGACAATTCGTGTACCAGATAAGGAAAGATTTCATTGCCTTAAAGAAGTTGTTTCCAAGTTTGTGTAAATTATAGGCTGAGATAATAACCCATCTGTTTTGGAGGCATGCTAATAGTCTTATGGCAGTAGACTAGGCATGATGATTTGTTAACTTTAGGTTGGCAAGGCAGCTGGGGACAGTGGGCATACAGACAATACAGCAGAAGGTGTTTGCTGACAGGGATCCCCATGTGGTTCAGAGAAGATGGGGTGCACCTGAACGAGTTTGGATTAGATTTATTTAATTTGAATTTGGGTTTATTTTTAGAGGATCTGGTGAAAAGGTTGGTATTAGGTGAGGGGGGGACAGCCTGGGTTAGGCTGGTGGGCAGAGAAGAGTGGCAGGCTTGTCCCTCTTCTGTTCCCCCTTTGGTGTTTGGGTGAATGTAAGGATGTTTGGGTTGAAAGTGAGTGGTTGGACGCTGCTTGATGTTCAAGAATAAGTGAGTGGGATGAGGACGCTGCTTATTCAGGAAGAGTTAGTGGAGGTACTCTGCCCTGATGAATAGTTAAAAGATGTTTTCTTATGATTAACAAACAAATTGAAATGATGCAATAAAGAATAAAATAATGATGCAATATGTTGTTTTTGAATTCAATAAAAGGTCCATTTTGGTGTGTTGTGTCTTTATTGAAGTGGAACATGACAAATGAGGTTTGGGCACAAACTAATTTGTTATGGGGCATCTTCAGTGTTTGAGGGTAGCTGAGTAAGCGGGGGGTGTAGGTTGGGGTCGGGGAAGGGATTAAGCAGGGATTGTCAATTTAGTATGAGGTAAGGCTGGGTAGGGAACGATTAATGTATTGAAGGAAGGAGAGAGGAAGTGAGGTAGGTGTAGTGTGGGGATTAGAGTAGTTTATGTGTGGGTAGTTTGGTTTAGGGAGCACATTTTGGCATGATTGTGTTACCCATCATTCCCTCCCTTTTTTTTCTGGAGTAAAGATGTTTGATTTCTGAGTCAATGGGTACTTAGGCAGAGAAGAGGGACAGGCTTGTCCCTCTTCTGTTCCCCCTCTGGTGTTTGGTTTGCTGTAAGGAAGTTTTGGATGCTGCTTTCCCTGTGGTATTTGGATGGATGTAAGGATTTTGGGATGAAAGTGAATGGTTGGATGCTGCTTGGTGTTTAAGAATAAGTGAGTGGGGTAAAGATGCTGCTTATAAGGGCAGGGTGAGCAGAGGTACACCTCCCTGATGAATGGTTAAAAGAAGTTTTCTTTTGATTAACAAACAAATTGAAATGTTGCAATAAAGAATAAAGTTATGATGCAATAAGTTATTTTGTTGATGAATTTAATAAAAGGTTGTCAAAGGTCCATTCTAGTATGTTGTCTCTTTAATGAAGTGGATCGTGACAAATGTTATTCATTAACTAAATTGCTGTCACAGGTTTACAAACAGACAGCTCTTCTTACAATCATCTCTTTCAGCATTCTAGAAGACTCAGGTCACTCCACAAGTACAAATATGACTCAGTCATTGTCCATGTTGGTGTGAATGACCTGAGACGTACGTCCCTGGATTACATGAATAGAGACATGGATGACCTCTCTGATCTTGTAATCCAGGCAGGTATGACCCTAGCCCTGACTAGCATCCTACCTTCACCCAGAATTATACTGCAATACAAGGACAAAATGATTGACTTCAACAACTGGCTAAACTTCTGGTGTCATTCAGTGGGGATCCAGTGTTTGTCTGCCTGGGACGACATGGTTGACAGGCCACAATGCTTTGCCAGAGATGGCCTGCACCTGTCACCCCTGGGATTCCGGATACTGGCTAAGGCTCTTGCTGCCCCTATAGTGCCTTTTTTAGGCAAAGCTCAAAAAACAAAAACTGATACAGGCAAGCAAAAATTGAGGGTAATGCTACTCAAAGCTAGAAGTCTAAACCTCAAAATATACTCACACAAAGCACTCCTTAAAATGGAGAATATTGATATCTGTGCAGTGACTGAAACCTGGCTCAAGTCTCCAGAGAGCACCCTTGCATTACCAGGATATAACTCATACCATACCTTTTGGCCATCAAACCAGGACCGGAACACCAAGGGCGGAGGTGTGTCCATATTCATTAAGGACAACCACACCTCCAGGGTAGTTTCCCAACATAATTCATCCGAAATTATCCAAGTGCAATGAACTCTGGGCAAAACTGCAATTTTACAGTTGTAGCTTGCTTCAGATCCCCCACAATGCCCCAGGATTCCCACTCTTCTTTTATTGATATAATAGAAAATATCAGGGTCCAACCAAATACCTTAATATTGGGAGATTTCAACTACCCCACCATTAACTGGGAAAACTACTCTTGTAGCAACTCCTCTCCTCAATGCTTCCTAGAATTCATAGACTTCAATGCCCTGGATCAACTTGTCTGCACCCCAACCAGGGGCAATAATATCCTAGACCTAGTAATTGCCAACATGAGTGACAGGTGCTCCACACCTGAAGTCAACTCCTCATTGGTCAGATCCGACCATAAACTAATCACCCGAGATATCCACATCCCGCCCCCACCCCCACTAAGGAAACCACAGTAAAAAAACTCCAAAGCCAACTCCATGCTTCTTGAGGCAGAACTGGCCAATTTCACAACACCCATGCAGATGGACAACACAGTTACCACTGCTGAATCTTATACAAATGCACTCTATAAGCACTTAAATTAGTTCATGGATTGTACTATCCCTAATAGAACCAAGATGCAGTCTTCTAAAAAAAAAGGAAACCAATCGGTGGTCCCCTGCTATAAACAAACTCTACAACAGAAGGAAGAAACTGTTGCAAAAGAGAATAAAATCCCACAAGTGGAGGAGCTCCCTGATCAGCCTCAGCAAGAAGCTAAGATCCCTCATAAAATCCTCTAAAGCAAACTATGAAAACAAGATTGCCAATGACTCTAAGGACAACCACAAAGCATTCTACAGCTACATCAAGTGTCTCAATGGCAACACCCAGATCTGCTCTGAGTTACAGCACAAAGGCACAAAATTAATGGAACCAACTGATATCACCAACATCCTGGCTGATAGGTTCAGTGCCAACTTTACTCCCCCTCACCTCCTAAAAGACCCATATCCATACCGGAAGAATGCAGTGTCCCCCCAATCAGAACTGAACAGGTGAAAACTGTGCTATCGAAAGCTAAGAGCACAGCTTCTATGGGACTGGACAATATCCCTGGTTGCATTCTATATGAACTTCAGAATGAACTAGTCCCCCACCTAAGCACCATGTTCAAGCATAGCCTCTTGACAGGCTTTGACCCACTGAATGGTGCATGGCAACAGTTGTACCACTCCATAAAGGGGAGCCACTATGGACCCCAGGAACTATCGCCCTATTAGCCTGAAGAGCCTGGTCTGCAACGCCATGGAGTGTATTATCATGGAACTCATAAACAAGGATATTGGTAACCTCTAAACTCTATAACCCACCAAGTTCAGATTTGTGAAGTGCAGATCATGTCTCTTGAACCTGATCGACTTCTTTGAAGCCGTCACCAAAGCTGTGGATGAGGGTACGGCAGTCCACACAGCCTATCTCGACCTTGCCAAGGCTTTTGAAACCATCCCTCATTTTGGTATCAGAGATAAACTCACCAAACTGGGTATAAATCCATATGTCACAAGATGGGTCACCAACTGGCTCACAGAGAGAACCCACACTGTAAAATTTGGAGACTTCAGATCTGACTCCAAACCTGTGACAAGTGGAGTACCACAGGGTTCAGTCTTGGGTCCCCTCCTGTTTGAGATCTACTTCTCTGAAGTACAGGCCAACACAGAGGGTCTCTGACTGACAAAGTTCGCAGATGACTGAAAATTGGGTGCCATAGTCAAGTCCCAAAATGATGTGGACATCCTGCAAAAGGTCCTCACTGAGACTAATGCCTGGTGTCAGAGCCAAAACTTTGTTACTTAAGTCACTTAGTCAAAACTTCTTCAAGTTTATACTGGAAAGTTTTTAAGTGAAAATATACACACAAAATGTTTGTTACTCCCTATAAAATCTCTAAATTTAGTAAAATTGCTTCTTCAGTTTGTTGGAGATGTAGTAAAAATATTAAAGCTAATAGGACACACGTTTATGGTTTGTGAAAAGTAAATGTGTACTGTGAAGAGATAGATCTGTTTTCAAGGGGTTATGGTCTAATAATTGTTCTTTAACTAGCTCAGTAATATTAATTAATGTTCCACTTCCTGTATCTGTAAAAGCCAAACAGCAAAAAATATTCTGGAATCTTTTGGCAGTTGCTAGAAAAGTTATTACAAAAAAAATGAAAAATTGAACTGAGTTCTACATTCAAAGATTTTTTTTTTAAATTTAACAGCAAACTATGTAAAATTAAAAAAGAAGTGAGCAGAATAAGATCTATGAATCACACTAACATGTTTAGTGTCTGGTATAGCCCTGAAATGTTGCTATTGAATTATCAAGACTCAATGTGATAATTTATAAGATTACCTTGATGATTCAATATACTCAAGATCATATAACAATGGTAAATTTCTTCATTTCTGTATATATACTGTAAATATGCCAAATTAATAAAATGTTCTTAAAATAATAATATTAGGAGATGTCATTATTTAATGGTAAAACTTTACATCTAACTTTCTTACATCCTTTATCAAATCACTCTCTTTGGCCTCACACAAATAATTTCCTTCTCCATACACTATAAAAAAGCTAATATCAATCGCACTGCTATGAAGTGAATAACGGTTTCTAACCCATCTAAATTCACCTCCACAGGAGTCCTTTCAGATTCCTTTAGTGATCACCTTCCAACATACACCAATAGAAGTATTACCCATCAGGCCATGCAGCATCTATAGAAAAAGATGTGTAATGTCTCAAATTTCCACCTTAAAACATTTGCAAGTACCTTAAAATTCATTAAATGGTCCATCCTAAAAACACTTCCTTTGGATGAAGCAGTCCATAAATTTAATACAATATTCTTGAGCATCCTGATCAGCTCAGCACCTTCTAGGAGAAAAAGAATAAAGACTGACTATGCTTGTTGGCTTTCTAGTACTACTATAATTATTATACATGACAGGGATAAGACCTGGAATTAATGCAGAAAATCAAAATTCACTAAACTTGCAGTATTTCAAAGAACTCTGTAACCTCAGAAGAACATGTCTATTCAGGCAAAAATAATATCACAATATCTACAAAAGAATAACAGATACAACCCCAAGAAGTTTGATCCGCTGTAAGAGAAATACTTCACCCAGGAACAAATAGTATTCCTAACCCCTCTCCCAATACACCCAGATTCATTTGGTTAGTAAGTCTAAATCATACCTTGTAGAAAGCATAGCTGCCTTTACCACGGGTTTCCTCCAGAAACATATGCCCCACTCTTAAACCCTACTGATAAAACTACCTTTACTTTTATCCTAAAACCGGATTCTACTCTCCACTAAAAAAAGGCAATAACCAGGTTCATCCTCTGCTGATTGCCTCCTACAAAAATACCCTAACATTGCAACTGACTTCTTAGCCTACACCTAAGAATCCTATGTTCCTTCCTCCTGGAAAGAAATTCCGCTTTATCCCACTACACAAAGTGGCAACTCAATAGCAATAATCAGCTTTAGGTCCATTGTAATTCTTCCCCCCTTTTCCAAAATATTGGAAAATTCTGTTCACAAACAGCTGCTCTCACACGTCCTGTGGGAACAAATCTTAACCCCTACACAGCATGGCTTCCATCTAGATCATAATACAGCCACTGCTCCACTAACATTCATGCTATCATCAGCTAAGCCAGGGAAAGCTGAGAACTTGTTCCCTCCTTATTATTAGAATGTCCAAAGCCTTTGACACAGTCTCTTACAAAAAAGTCCTGCAAAAAATGTCTTATCTTAGCCTTTTACAATTCACACTCCAGTGGTTCAATAACTATTTCTTTGATAGACACCAAGCAGATAAATGGCAATCTATTCTATCCCCTTGCCTACATATCAGCATGGGTATATCTCAAGGTTCTGTCCGCAGTCCTCTCATTTTTAATATTTTCATTGATGAGCTGCACACACCCTTCCAACAGGCCTCTGTCATACAATACACAGATGATTTCACCGTTATTTTCTCTTCCAATAATCTATCCCATCTGCAACATATTACTCAATATGCCTTCAGCTCTATTGAAAGCTGGCTTCAAAACAGTCACCTTCTTGTTCATCCTAAAATATTAAGTTACACCTATTCCACCTAAAATCCTACAGCAATAAAAGTCAAAATTTCAAAATCATCTCTCTGAACAATACAGAAATAGAAGTAATCACCTGCACAAAACTACTAGAGATAATAATAATAGATGACAACCTTAAGTTGTACCTTCACATTCAAAACTGTGTTAGAAATACTCACCAAAACAACTAGGGTGCTGTTCAGAACTACAACGCTTTTTAGGAAACTCCACTAAAATAACTGGTTACTACCTACCTCCTACCTTCTCTTCTTTATGGTGTTACCATCCTTACTAACCTCCAGCCATGTCTATAAAGTAAACTAGAATGATGTCATAATGAAGTTGCAACACTTGCAGCTAATAAACCTAACCAAACCCATCACTGCTCTGTGGTGAAATCACTAAACTAACTTGAACTTCCCTACCCACTGGTATAAATTCAGCTAGCTGTAATTCATAACATAGTGCACAGACCAAATATCTCCCCAGCCATCAGTACCATTGCCCGTAGCTACCTCCCTAACTGATCTCCATGATCTGATGACAAAAATATCCTAAATAATTTGCAGCCCTCATAAGTTAATAGGGCAATATCTTTACACTAATTGCATAGCCAAAATTGGAATTCAATTCCAGTATCAATAATGTCCATATACAATCAATACTCCTTAAAATATTAATTAAAAGAATCCTTACTAACTCTTGCTTCTGATAATGGTCTTCACCACTTTTAACCACCTTTCTTTCAACCCCAATTTTTTATCCTTATATAACCTTGCTTCATCACCCTCCTTGATTAATCTCCATCTCCCTTCAGAATACTTATCTATACCCCCCTTTTTTGAATCATCTATTATAATTGACTTCAGCTGTTTCAGCCAATCCACACTAGTAGCACAGATATAACCATGGTCACTCTGATTCTAACTGACCACACCACTATTTTCCTCTCATTTCACCCATCCCACACTAGTAGCACAGATATAACCATGGTCACTCTGATTATTAACTGACCACACCACTATTTTCCTCTCGTTTCACCCATCCCACACTAGTAGCACAGATATAACCAGGTCACTCTGATTATAACTGACCACACCACTATTTTCCTCTCGTTTCACCCATCCCACACTAGTAGCACAGATATAACCATGGTCACTCTGATTATTAACTGACCACGCCACTATTTTCCTCTTGTTTCACCCATCCCACACTAATAGCACAGATATAACCATGGTCACTCTGATTATTAACTGACCACACCACTATTGCCCTCTCCTTATCTCTCTTTTTATCACTAACACTCAAATATAACCATTTTATTTGCACCATTACACTACCATACTACTCTTTTATTTTCTCTCCATATTATTCTATATCTTCCACTAGTACTACCATTTTTCTACCTCATCTTTTCTTCTCTTACCTACATTTTACTTATATTTTTCTAAAACTACTATCCTCTGCTTTACTCATGTACTTTTATCTCCGTCAGCAAGCTCTACTGGGAAAGTTGGTTCACATAGAGTTTACATGCTTTATATTATGTTGGACTGACTCAACCCAGTCAGATCGTATTGGATTCCCACAAATCACATATAAGTGCTCTGTTCTCCTAATTGCTACCATTACTGGGGCACAACTGGACCCAGACTTATTGTGATACCTACATCATCCTACAGCTTGGAGCCTAGTGCCCCTCATTCTTGCTAGGTATACCAGCTGCAATGATCCCCATCAGAATTTCTGCAATTCCAATGGAGATAGTCATACAGCCTAATGACACCCTGGAGGTATTTGGCTTTCAACATTCTGCCTTTTTTTATTATGTCTCCCAGTGCATTTCCAAGGAACATATCTGAAGATCCAGAAAAGAATAACAAATTATAAACTGTACAGGAAGAATCTCAATAACTGATTGAGTGTGTGTGTGTGTGTGTGTGTGTGTGTGTGTGTGTGTGTGTGTGTGTGTGTGTGTGTGTGTGTGTGTGTGTGTGTGTGTGTGTGTGTGTGTGTGTGTGTGTGTGTGTGTGTGTGTGTGTGTGTGTGTGTGTGTGTGTGTGTGTGTGTGTGTGTGTGTGTGTGTGTGTGTGTATGTGTGTGTGTCTGACTTAAATGACTGTGCTGTCCCCATACTGGAGACTAGTCTTTGTGAAACAGGGCAGAAGCAAGCAGAGAACACATTTCAAACTGTGCTGTTTATTTTATCTTGCCAATAACAATGCTCGCCCATTTCCTGGAAACAAAGACATCCATAAGATTTAGTTAGGTATCACTGAAATTTAGTTCAAATGCTTTTACATCTTTTTTATTCCTTAAGGAAGGAGATTCTGAGAGTATTGCTCTTTTATATAGAAATATCTGCAGTTAGCTGAAGTGTTTGTGTGGTCTGCATTGCTCTGATTATCACTCATCTCTGCATTTAATTTTGATTTGAAGCTCTTTTTTAAAGTTTGATCACTCCTATTTTGTATCTTATTCTAGTATTACATTTGTTTTGTTTTAAGTTTTCTGTTCTGTTGGAGTTTTAAGAGTTCTCCCTCTCACCCACACAGTCCTTGTTGCGTCCTTAAACTTGATGGCTTTTGAGTTGCCAGTCCCTACTAGAAATCTCATTTTGGACATTCCTCCCAGTCTTATCCCATCAGCTTATTCTTCTGAGTACAGAGAGACTATGTGGGAACGCCCACTCCATTAGTTTCTCAACCTTGAATTATAGTGTTTCATCCCTTCCCACTTAACCTAAAAAAGTGCACTTTATGCATCTGCTTTTACTGTTTTTGTGTTTTGTGCTACTTTATTTTGCTTTTGCTGCTTGTTCTTAAAAGTACTCAAGTGCATTTGTTTTGCTGCATTTATTAATGCTTGTTAGTAGCCTGATTAAATTCTAACTGTTATCATAAGCCTTTTGGTTAAAGCACTTGGGCTTCTGGCGAGTTGTTTTACATTAAGAAGGTTTGTGGTCTGCACTCTTGTGGCAGTAGAGGTAGCTTACATCCTTCTAAGTTGAGAATTGCCGGTTGAATGCTTAGTGTCTGTTATTCATAGGTTCATAGATTAGTACTAAGCTAACTGCCCTTGCAAACCATTTTAAGCCTAGCCAATTGTCCCTTGTGAGACTCAAACCCTGTACCTTGTGTTTGCAAGGCAAACACCTTAACCATTAGGCCACCTTCCCAACCCTCTAATGAACAGCCTTTGCAGGTCTTGAACCCAGGTCCCTGTACACTAAATTCACAACATTTAACCGATCTTAGTTCTGGTTTAAGCACTTGGGCTTCAGGCCAATTATTTTACATTAAGAAGGTTTGTTGTCTGCACTCTTGTGGGAGGAGAGGGCAGACTCTGCCCTTCTGAGCTGGGAATTGCTGGTTGAATGCTTATTGTGCCTGCTTATTTGAACTGTTTCTTTCTGAAATTGGTGTGCTTTGTTAGCTGTAGCATAGATTAGATTCAGGCCTGCTAAATCTACCTCTGTTTGTATAACCTGAGCACTCATCAAGGCCATCTTTTTTTGGCGATTGTTCCCTGCACCCTAATGACAGGAGTGTGCAGTTAGAACTTATCTAATTGAAGACTGCTGGAACAGGGCTCAGTTTTGAGCTTTTTTATTGGTTAATTGGTTAATTTGTTTAAATCAGTTTGCTCATTTGCAACCCACTGTACTATCAATGACCTCTCTTCCACAGATTCTGATAACCATGGATTGACAATTTCCAATAGTTTATCCTCATAGTCTGATTGATATGGGCATTCTGAGAAGTGTAGCAACTGCATTATGTACACAGACAACCCTCTACTACTACCACCTAAGAACACAAGATGTGAGAGATGCAGTTACATTAAGAACCTAGAATCCTTGCTGTCTCAGTCACATGCCAGTACATCTGGCACTGAGAGGGTTGTCTACACAAACACTTTGAACACCACACTTCTAACACCACCCACATCTGTACAACACACTCCTACATATGGGTTCTCAACAAAAACATACCTAAACAAAAGAGGCCTGCAAAGCAAAAACACACACGCACATCACAAGTCACAGCACCAAGCATCACACAGAGTACACATGTCTGTGTCTCACAATCTTTAAGGCCCAGCCACAAACCCAACATACTAGTCATAGGAGACTCTATCATGAGATACACAAATGTGCCCCTCAAAAGGCTAGACAAGGAGACAGTCACAGTAAGTTGCTTGTCGGGTGCTAAAATCCACCATATTGTGCACACACTCAGGTCTCTTAACAATAGGTACTGTTATGACTCTGTCATAGTTCATGTTGGTGTGAATGACTTGAGATGTACCTCTATGGACTATATGAAGACAGACATGATTGAGTGCACTGAATATGTGTCCCAGGTAGGTATGTCCCTAGCATTAAGCAGCATCCTACCATCACGTAGAATGATGTCTCAATACAAACAGAAAAAATTGACTTTAACAATTGGCTTAGTTTCTGGTGACATTCCAATGGGATCCAGTACCTGACAGCCTGGGAGGAGATGGCTGAAAGACCACAATGCTTTGCCAGAGATGGCCTTCATTTGTCTCTCCTGGGTTTTAGGTTTCTGGCAAAGGCTCTTGCTTCTCCCATAGTGCCATTTTTGACAAAGTCATGAGCACAAAATTACCAACATGGAAATTTCCTCTAAATGAAATCTAACGTCATGCTGCTAAAAGCTAAGAGTCTTAGCATGCAACTGCACTCATTGCAAGCCTTCCTTGCCCTGGAGGATGCTGACATTTGTGCTGTCACTGAAACCTGGTTCAAAGCTGTGGAGAGCACCCTAGTCTTATCAGGTTACTCATCCTACCATACTTTCAGACCCAAAACAGAGGGCTACAAAGCCAAAGGAGGTGGAGTTTCAATATTTATCAAATACATACACACCCCCATGCTGGTCAAATGGTATGATGCACAACAGACACTCCAAGTGCAGTTAACTGTTGACAAAACACTTATTCAAATCATAGCTAGCTACAGACCCCTAACCATGACTCAGGACGTGCACTCCATCTATCTGGACTTATTTTAATTCATCAAACTTTGACCCTCTACACTGATTCTGGGTGACTTTAACTATCCAGCCATAGAGTGGAAGACCTATTCTAGCCCAAATGTAAACACCGAGAGATTCCTCAAATTCTTCAATGCCAATGCATTGGATCAGCTGGTCAACACCCCTACAAGAGGTGAAAATATTCTGGACCTGGTCCTAGCCAACATGAGAAGCCCCTGTATTACCCCTACAGTGTCATCCTCTTTGGTAAGATCCAACCATAAAGTGATCACTTTTTAAGTCACCATCTCCCCGACCCCCCCCCCCCAGTCAGGGTCAAATGAAAAAAAGTTTTCAAAGCTGACTACAGTCTCCTCAGAGCAAGTATAAGCAGATTCACAACCACTTTCCCTTCAGTTGGAACTAGAATTAATGTACAAGCCTACACCAAATACTTATATGAGCACCTACATAACTGTATGGACTCAGCAATACCTGACAGGACCAAATTAAATTTTTCAATGAAGTGTAAGCCTAGCTGGTGGACAGTAGCAATAAATACACTCTATAATAAAAGGAAAAAAAATGCTGTCCAGGACCAGAAAGGAGCAGGTGCCAAGTTGGAAGCAATCTCTCCTTTGCTGAACAAGTAAATAAAGTCACTGGTAAAATCCTCCAAGGCTAACTTTGAGTCCAAATTTGCCACATTCACTAAGGAGAATCACAAAGCCTTCTTCACATATATTCGCAATCTCAAAGGCAACACCCAAATCTGCTCTGAACTGGTGCTCAAAACACCACGTACACAAATGCCTTAGATATAGCCAACCTGCTGGTAGGCAGGTTCAGTGAAAACTTCACCCCCCCCCCATCAGTAAACCAGACCATCCCTAGCACTTTCCCCCCTCTGCTCATCACCAGAAAGTAGGTCCTTAATGCCCTTTCAAAGGAAAAAAAAACAGTTTCCATGGGACCCGATAACATCCTTGGCTGTATCCTACATGAACTCAGGTATGAGCTGTCAGCTCCATTAGACACCCTATTTAACCAAAGCCTGAGCACCGGGTTCATCCCAGCTGAATGGAGGATAGTCACTGTCATCACTCTACACAAAGGTGGAGCAACCAATGACCCAGGCAATTATAGGCCCATAAGCCCTCAAGTGTGCCAGCTTATACTGCATGTGAATTGTTTTTACTACTGTTTTTGCTACTTTTCTGAAAAAAAAAAAAACAATGTATCTACTTTTACTGTATTTGTGTTTCTTCCTACTTTATTTTGCTTTTGCATCATCTTAAAAGTACTCAATTGTATTTATTACTGCTTGGTGTATCTCATTCTAAGCCTTTTAGTTTAAGCACTTGGGCTTCAGACCAGTTGTTTTACATTAAGAAGGTTTGTGGTCTGCACTGTGGTGGCGAAACAGGTAGCTTACATCCTTCTAAGATGGGAACTGCTGATTGAGGGCTCAGTGTCTGTTATTCTAAAAGTGTATTAATTCTGGTTTAAGCACTTGGGCTTCAGGCCAGTTATTTTACATTAGAAGGGTTCATGGTCTGCACTCTTGTGGGAGGAGAGGCTGGACTCTGCCCTTCTGAGCTGGGAATTTCTGGTTAAAGGCCTATAGTGCCTGCATATTTGAACTGCTTCTTACTGAAATTGGTACACCTTGTTTGCTGTAGCATAGACTAGATCCAGGCCTGCTGAATCTAGCTTTGTTTGTATGCTTGTTGTTTGTTTGCTTGTTATTTCCTTGAAACACTAATTCTACCTAAAATGCAGCTTTTCAGCACTTCTGTGGATCCCTAGTGATATCTGCATTGCTTACTGTACTTATTTCCTTGTTTTACTTGAAAGAAAGTTACTGTTTGTCATTTTTGCATTTAAGTTACCTGTAACACATTGCATTTAAGTTACCTGGCACTTCCCCACTAAAGCAATTATATAAGTCAGCACTAAAAAATTAAAAGCACTACACCCTCACAAACTCCCCTTGAGTATCTTGTTCCCCATTAGCCCTTTTTTTTCAATTATAAAGGAATTACCAATACTATTCTAGCATGTCCAAAGGTCAGTTGTCAATCTCCTCTCCGGTCCAGCTGGTGAATCTGGGAATCTTGAGGCAATGTTACAACTGCCTCATGTACACAGACAACCCTCTCCTCTTCCCAACAAATTCCAACACATGTGAGAGATGCAACCATATAGCCATACTGGAGGCTAAGCTCTCTCAACTCAGTACTGGCGTAACCAGTAAGGAGGAAAAGGAAACCACACTCACTACAATTCCAGTCTCACATAGACCTACCACGACAGCAAACCAAACACATAAACACACAAAAACATACTCGGAGGCTCTAAATAAAAATCTGCCTAAGCAGCAGAGACCTCCAAAGCAGACACCCAAGCAATCGCTACCCCAAAACAAAACACATACAACACTTAGCTCACAAAGCCAGTGTGCCGAACAGTCACAGCCCTTAAGGCTAAACAACACACCTGATACACTTGTAATAGGTGACTCTATCGTCAGGCACACAGACATCCTGCTCATCAGGCTGAACAAGGAGAAGGTCACGGTGAGCTGCCTGTCGGGTGCTAGGATCCGCCACATAACACAAGCACTCAGGTCACTCCAGGGCAAGTACAAATATGACTCAGTCATTGTCCATGCTGGTGTGAATGACCTGAGATGTACCTCCCTGGACTACATGAAAAGAGACATAGAGGAGCTCTCTGAGCATATAGCCCAGGCCGTTATGATCCTGAACTTGAGTAGCATCTTACCCTCACCAAGAATGATGCCACAATATGAAGACAAGATGATCAATTTCAACAATTGGCTTAAGTATTGGTGTCATTCAAAGGGAATCCAATGCCTGTCAGCCTGGGATGACATGCTCGACAAGCCACTATGCTTCACTAGGGACGGCTTGCACCTGTCACCCCTGGGCTTTCGGATATTGGCAAAGGCTCTTGCTACCCCCATAGTGCCTTTTTTAGGCAAGGCTCAAAAGACAAACTCACCTCCATAGGTATCACAAGGGATAAGAAACTAAGAGTAATGCTACTCAATGCCAGAAGTCTAAACCTCAAGATGCATGCACTCAAAACTCTCATTAGCATGGAGAACAATGATATCTGTGCAGTAACAGAAACCTGGTTCAAGGCTCCTGAGAGCACCCCAGCACTACTGGGTTATACCTCATACCATGCTTTTCAGCCCCAAAACTTGGACCGAACCACAAAAGGAGGGGGAGTATCAATATTCGTCAAAGATACCCACACCTCCAGGTTGGTGGCACAGCACGAAGCATCAGAGACTATCCATGTGCAACTAACAGTGGGTAAAACTGCCTTCCAGTTTATAGCCTGCTACAGACCACCCTCCCAAACTCAGGAACCCCATTTGGCCTTCCTGAGAACACCGGAAAATATGAAGGTCTCTCCAAACACCATTATATTGGGCGACTTCAACTACCTAAACATAGACTGGGAGCATTACTCTAGCTCCAACACCCTAGCCCAAAGGTTCCTAGAATTTATAAACTCAAATGCTATGGAACAACTTGTTACCACTCCCACAAGAGGGAAAAACATACTGGACCTGATCATCACCAACACAGGGACTCTGTGCTCCAGACCAAAAGTGTATCCCTCATTGGTAAGATCAGACCATAAACTACTCTCACTGGATAGTCACATCCTGACTCCACCCCCTGCCCTGAAAACCACAGAGAAAAACTTCTCTAATGTAAATTTCACACTCCTCAAAACTGAGGTGGAATCCTTCAAAGCCCCCGGGCCTGTGGAAAATATGGCCTAGACTGCAGAATCCTTTATAAACGCATTCTATGAACACCTTCAGGAATGCATGGATCATGCAATCCCAAATAAAACCAAGTCCCAATCCTCCAAAGGCAGACGTCCTGTCTGGTGGACCCCAGCCATAAACAAACTATACAATAGAAGGAGGAAGCTACTACATGATAGAGCAAAATCCCAAAAAGGGAAGGCATCTCTGATCAGTATTAGCAAAAAACTACGGGCACTCATAAAATCGTCTAAGGCCAGCTTTGAGAGAAAAATTGCACAGGACACTAAGGATAATCACAAGGCTTTCTTTAGTTATGTTAGGAACCTGGGTGGGAATTCCCAGATATGCTCAGAATTTGTCCAAAATGACAAAAAATACACCAAACCCACAGACATTGCCAACATCCTAGCTGACAGGTTCAGTGCAAACTTCTATCCCCCCTCCCCACCAAAAGGGCAAATATCTATCCCAGCAGAGTGCTGCCCCCCTGACATCTCAGATGCTCAGGTAAGAGCTGCCCTCTCCAAAGGAAAAAACACAGCATCATTGGGACCAGACGGTGTCCCGGGCTGCGTCCTACATGAACTCCAAGAAGAGCTAAACCCAAACATAAAACTACTGTACAATCTCGGCCTTACTACAGGATATGTACCCAAAGAGTGGTGTACAGCAACAGTGGTCCCTCTCCACAAAGGTGGTGCCTCAACGGATCTTGGAAACTATTGCCCCATAAGCCTGACTAGCTTGGTCTGCAAAGCTGTGGAAAGGATCATCATGGACCTCATAAATAAAGATATTGGGGACCTACAGACACTGGATCCTACCCAGTTTGGCTTTGTTAAGGGCAGATCCTGCCTCTTAAACCTGGTTGATTTTTTTGAAACTGTCACTAAGGCCATTGACAAGGGGAAGGTGGTCCACACAGCCTACCTGGACCTCACAAAAGCCTTCGATACAATACCCCACTCAGGCATTATAGATAAGCTCACTGGCTTAAATATAAACCCCTATGTCACTAGATGGGTTGCAAACTGGCTCAAGGACAGAACCCACATGGTTAGAATTGCTGGAGCCATGTCAGACTCCAAACCAGTTACAAGTGGTGTCCCACAAGGCTCAGTCCTGGGACCTCTCTTGTTCGGTATATATTTCTCGGAGGTACCGGCCAACACGGAAGGACTATGGCTGACCAAGTTTGCAGATGGCTGCAAACTGGGTGCCATAATCGACACTCCAGCCAACACAAGCTTCCTCCAAAAGGGCCTTATAGAAACAGACAACTGGTGCCAGAGCCATGGCCTCAAGCTAAACACCAAAAAGTGTATAGTCATCCCCTTTGGCAAAAACAAAGTGCCCACAAATTACCACATAGGTGGTAATCCATTAAGTACAGATGAAGTAATTAGGGACCTGGGGACCCAAGTTGATAGCAATTTCTCATTTGACAACCACGTGGCCAAAGTGGTTAGAAAAACATTTTATATAGCCCACCTAATCATGAAGGGATTCACATCTAGATCAGGGGAGGTCATTGTGCCTCTTTACTCATCCCTCATCAGGCCCATAATTGAGTACAATTCCCCTTTTGGGATGTACCTTACCAGACACCTGCAGCAACTGGAAAGACCCCAAAAGTACCTCACCAAGAGGATCAAAGGGCTCAAACAGATGCCATATGCTGCCCGGTTAAAGAAACTCCAGCTCTACTCAGTGGCATACCGCCTGCTCAGAGGTGAACTGTGCCTGACGTATAAAGCCATGTCCAACCCGGAATTAATGGACATGCTGCACCTCAGAAAATCCAAATCCCATCGAGCTATGCGCTCGAGAGACTTGAACCTCAGCACTGAAATAAATAGGACATGCTGGAGGGACAGATTCATAACCCAGAGGCTCCCTTCACTCTGGAATAAAATCCCAGTCCAGGTTAGGCAGAGTCCCTCACTGACTCTCTTCAAGAGGAATCTTGATGAGTGGATGGGAGATCGTAGGTTTACCCGGGGTATCACTTCTGTGTCACTGTTAGACAGAGGCACAGTATACTAACCTCAAAAAAGGGCATAGCAAAATTATTTTAAAATGGATGGCGAAAGCCAAGCACACTCTGGCTAGGCTTATAAATGTCCTGGGGCAGATAGCCTTGTATGAATCTATGAACCTATGAACCTATAAGCTTAACTAGACTGATATGCAAGGCCATGGAATGCATTATCATGTACCTTATAAACAAGGACATTGGCAACCTCCAAACACTTGACCCCATAAAGTTTGGTTTTGTCAAAGGGAGATCATGTCTGTTAAATTTGGGTGACTTCTTTGAAACAGTCACCAAAGCCATAGATAAGGGGAAAATGGTGCACACCACCTACCTTGACCTAGCCAAAGCCTTTGATACTATTCCTCACTCAGTTATAATAGATAAACTCTCCCAGCTAGGCATCAACCTGTATATTACCAGATGGGTAGCTAACTGACTCACTGATAGAACCCACTTAGTCAAGGTAGGGTAAGCCACCTCTAGTAGTAGACCTGTAATGAGTGGTGTACCACAAGGATCAGTCTTGGGGCCTCTACCATTTGGGATATACTTTTCTGAGATGCAAGCCAAAATCAGTGGTCTGTGGCTGATGAAGTTTGCAGATGAGTGCAAGCTAAGCATTGTCTTAAATTCCCCTAGTGATGTGAACGTCCTGCAAGAGAGCCTTACCCAAATTAATGACTGGTGCCAGAAGCATGGCCTGAAACTGAATGCCAAGAAATGCGTCATTATCCCCTTTGGGGAAAATGTTATCTCCACTACTTATCGCATTAATAACAATGTACTAAGCATGCAATCAATTGTGTGGGACTTTGGTACCCAGGTTGATGGCAACCTCACTTTTGACCACCACATTGGCTCCATTGCACGGATGGCTTTCTACATTGTCCACCTCATAAATAAGGGCTTTTCATCCAGGAACAAGGAGGTCATAACAGCCCTGTATCCTCCCTTATCAGACCCATTACATTGAGTACAATGCTCCCTTTGGCATGTACCTTGTCAAGCACATGCAGCAGTTTCACATACTACAGAGGTTCCTGACCAGGAAAATCCAGGGTCTCAAACACCTGTCCTATACAGATAGGCTAAAAGCCCTGTCCCTCTACTCAGTCTCATACATCCTCCTCAGAGGTGACCCGTGTCTGGCATACAAGGCCATCTCAGACCCAGCCTTGATGGAGTTGCTGCATATCCATAAGACAAACTCCAGTTGAGCAACCCGCAAGCAAGGCCTTAACCTGGTCTGTGACATTAATAGAACTTGTTGGCAGAATAGATTTGCATCCCAAAAACTCCCCCATTTGTGAAATATACTCCCTCTCCATGTCAAGCAGAGTACCTCTCTAGCCCTCTTTAAGAGGAAC
Organism: Protopterus annectens; assembly: GCF_019279795.1. NCBI lineage: Eukaryota > Metazoa > Chordata > Ceratodontiformes > Protopteridae > Protopterus > Protopterus annectens. The sequence goes on from NC_056728.1 coordinate 1,455,577,282, forward strand.
TTGGATGACTGGATGGGAAACAGGATCCCACCTGTGTCCCTGCTGGACAGGGGAAACATGCTGACTTTGAGGGAACATGTGCAAAATTCTTGGCTAGGCTTATAAAGGCCTCTGGACCAATAGCCTAGTATCATCCTATGAACCTATGACATTATGACCTTATGAACCTATGATTTGCAAAAAATAATTTCTTAAGTTTTTCTGCCCATTGTTAGCCCAAAGGCTGGTCTTTTTTCTGCACCTTGAGTTTTTGACCGGAGAAAATAACTGTATTTAATTTGTAGTCTTTAAACTAACACTTACAGTTTCATCTAAATTTGACACTTTAAATGTAAGTAGGTAAATATCAAGTCTACGCTGGCAATAATGAGAATCCATTTCAAATTTTAAGGATACATAGCAGTACTCATGATGGTATGAAAGGGGAATAAATTTATAAATTCTGTTAAATATTGTATGAGGAATACTAGTGCAGTGTAAACAATTAAAAGGTACACCAGAAGTGTATATATTCTAAACTAAGGATGAGCAGATCGATGCATATGGCCTTTCTGGATTATTAGGTAAGCTGGATAAAATGTTGAGATGATTAAGTTGTTTTAGAACCTTACATGCATTTATTTATATATTATATTGCAAGGATTGTGAAACACTATCCATAAACCAAAATGTCTGTGGAGTTTTTATTTAACTTAGTGATGAGCAGTTCCTATGTGAGTACAGTTGTTTGTAGGTGGAGTATACTTAATGTAAGGTCAATATGCACTGTAAAATCATGATAAATCCAAGTACAGATCCCTGTGGAAGCTATCTTTTAAAGTGAGGTCTCTGAAATTACTCTAAAAGTCTTTTAACTGTTTTATTTTTATGCTGAGTTAACTGCTCCTTCAATACAACCACATATTTTAAGTTTTGATCATCATCATCATCACCATCTTTCAGCTGTTCCCGTTAGGGGTCACCACAGTGGATCATCTGTTTCCATTTCTTCCTGTCCTCTGCATCTTGCTTTGTCACACCAACCACCTGCATATCCTCTCTTACCACATCCATAAACCTTATCTTAGGCCTTCCTCTTTTCTGGTTACCTGGTAGCTTCATCCTTAGCATCCTTTTCCCAATATACTCAGCATCCCTCCTCAGCACATGTTCAAACCAATGTAATCTTACCTCTCTGGCTTTGTCTCCAAACCTTCCAACCTGGGCTGACCCTCTAATATACTTCTTCCTAATCCTGTCCACCTTCATCACACCCAGTGCAAATCTTAACATCTTTAACTCTGCCACATCCAGCTCTAACTCCTGCCTTTTTGTCAATGCCACCGTCTCCAACCCATATAACATAGCTGGTCTCACTACCCCCTTGTAGACCTTCCCTTTCACTCTTACTGGTACTTGTCTGTCACAAATCACTCCTGACACTCTTCACCATCCACTCCATCTTGCGTGTAGTCTCTTCTTCACCTCTCTTCCAAACTCACCATTACTCTGAACCGTTGATCCCAAGTATTTAAACTCATCCACCTTCACCAGCTCTACTCCTTGCATCCTCACCATTCCTCTATCCTCCCTCTCATTGACACACATATATTCTGTCTTAGTCCTGCTGACCTTCATTCCTCTTCTCTCTAGAGCATATCTTCATCTCTCCAGGGTCTCCTCCAACTGTTTCCTACTCTCACTACAGATCATAATGTCATCTGCAAACATCATAGTCCACGGGGACTCCTGTCTGATCTCGTCTGTCAACCTGTCCTTTACCATTGCAAATAAGAAAGGGCTCAGAGCTGATCCTTGATGTAATCCCATCTCCACCTTAAACATATCCGTCACTCCCACCACAGATCTCACCGCTGTCACACTACCCTAGGACATATCCTGTACCACTCTTACATACTTCTCTGACACTCCCGACTTCCTCATACAATACCACAACTCCTCTCTAGGCACCCTGTCATATGCTTTCTCTAAGTCTACAAAATCACAATGCAACTCCTTCTGACCTTCTCTGTACTTCTCCATCAGTACTCTCAGAGCAAACATCGCATCTGTAGTGCTCTTTGCCGCCATGAAACCATACTGCTGATCACTAATCATCACGTCCCTTCTTAACCTACCTTCCACTACTCTTTTCCATAACTTCATGCTGTGACTGATCAATTTAATCCCTCTGTAGTTACTACAGCTCTGCACATCACCCTTATTCTTAAAAATCGGTACCAAAACACTTTTTCTCCATTCCTCAGGCATCCTCTCACTTTCCAAAATTTCATTAAACAATCTGGTTAAAAAAATCCACTGCCATTTCACCTAAACACCTCCATGCTTCCACAGGTATGTCATCTGGGCCAACAGCCTTTCGATTCTTCATCCTCTTCATAGTTGTCCTTACTTCCTCCTTGCTAATCCACTGCACTTCATGATTCACTATCCCCACATCATTCAACCTTCTCTCCCTCTCATTCTCTTCATTCATCAGCCCCTCAAAGTACTCTTTCCATCTGCTCAACGCACTCTCCTCGCTTGTGAGTATGTTTCCCTCATTATCCTTTATCACCTTTACCTGCTGCACATCTTTCCTTGCTCAGTCCCTCTGTCTAGCCAATCGGTAAAGGTCCTTTTTTCCCTCCTTAGTGTCCAACCTCTCATACAACTCTTCATATGCCTTATCCTTAGCCTTCTCCACCTCTCTCTTTGCCATGCACCTCATTTCCTTATACTCCTGTCTACTTGCTTCATCTCTCTGACAATCCCACTTCTTCTTTGCCAACCTCTTTCTCTGTATACTCTCCTGTACTTCCTCATTCCACCACCATGTCTCCTTGTCATCCTTTCTCTGTCCTGATGTCATACCAAGCACCTTTCTAGCCGTCTCCCTTACTAGCTCTGCTGTAGTTACCCAGCTATTTTGTAACTCTTCACTACCACCCAGTGTCTGTCTTAACTCTTCCCTGAACTCCACCTCACAATTATCATTTTTCAATTTCCACCATTTGATCCTTGGTGCTGCCCTCACACTCCTCCTCCTCTTCTTGATCACCAACATCATCTTACAAACCACCATCCTATGCAATCTAACTACACTTTCCCCTGCCACCACTTTACAGTCTCCAGTCTCCTTCAGACTGGTCCTTCTACATAAGATATAATCCACCTGTGTGCATCTTCCTCCACTCTTGTATGTCATCCTATGCTCCTCCCTCTTGTTAAAATACGTATTCACCACAGCCATGTCCAGCCTTTTCGCAAAATCCATTACCATCTGACCTTCTGCAGTCCTTTGTTTAACACCATACTTAGCCATCACTTCCTCATATCAAGTTTTAATATTAGCAGCTAATGATCAATAGATTTAAAGTCTCAATTCAAGTTCAAAAACCTTGCTCCTGTTAAGAATAAACTAGATTTGTAACACAATGAATAAAACTGAGGTTGTTGGAATTATTTCAAAAACTACTTTAAGAATCCAAAACACTGTTTTCAGGAACATGCTCCCTGGCTCATATTTTCATTTCAAATAGTTTTGTAAAGAGATTATGGCCAGCTACTGAGTAATATGCTTGGATACAGACTGGAGAGATTTATTAAGACATACTTAAAGGTTGGTGGATTTATATTCCAGCTGTGAATAATAAGACTAAAATATGTTCATGCATCTTTTAAGTAATAAGATGTGGTATTAATGGGATCTGCTAATTTGTGATAGCTAGAATGAATGAAGTCAATTAGACACAAATAAGTATGGTTAACATCCAGTGATTCAGTTGTGGCAATATACTGTTTAACCATATTGACAAAAGAGATAATGCTGTAGTTGTTGGGCTGTGGCTTAAATGAATTACCAAAAAGTTCATAAGGATTTTCCAGAAAACTAAGATACTGCTGGTCACTAATATCTGCTGTACTTCTTATATATTTATAGCAAATCAGGCTGTTTTGTTGTTGTAGTTGCAAAGCAGTCCAGCCAAATAGACAGGAAGTTTTAACAACAATCATGACCATGTGTGGTGTTCCACTAATAGAAGGTTCTGTTCCTGACTTTGAGCTTTGATGCCTGAAAGCAGTGAGGCCTTATCACTGCTTGGTAAAAGGTTTTTTTGTTATGGATAATAGTGGATAAGTCATGATACCACTCACCAGCAGCTTCAATAGATGTTTCTACATATATTTACCAATCTATTTTATCTAGTTTGAGTAAAACAGAACTTTCCACCACCTAAGGGAAATATGACCTCTCTCTATTGACAGTTTTACTTCACTTAAATGTAGTTATATGGTAGTGGTCACTCAAAGTGCTTAGAAGGTCACAAACCTTTAAACATGTCAATGTGACACTGGTATTTAGTTTAGCAAGAAGATAGCTTTTAACAGTTAATGGGTTATGCCTTCTAGGCTACAAAGTAATATGCATAATGTTAAGTAGTAAAATGTTCAATCCATCTGATGCTTGTTTGGCCTTAGGCAGTTTACACTGAAATAGTTTCTTGTGAATCCCTGGACTGTGTCTAGTAACAGCATGTCACATAATTTTAATGAGCAAATCGGTGATATATATATATATATATATATATATATATATATATATATATATATATATATATACATACACACAGCGCCAGTGAGCAGGTGTGCTGTGTCCATCTCTTGGTAACTGTACTGGGAGTCAATTGCGATGTCATCCTTCATGGAGATTTTTTTTAAACAAGGTTTTCCTTAATGTCATATTCAAGTACAAGGACATATCATTTTCCTGTCCTCTCCCATGTTGTGTAGGAAATTGTAGTATTTAAGTTGAAAAAAAAATTGTAGAAGTAGAACACCTTGTAATTCTTTTCAAAAAAGCAATAAGTGCAGTGATAGACCTTTCCATTATTTACATTATACATATTTGGATGTGTATGTCTTTAGCCTGTTGGAACTGTACATTTTTATATGCCTGGATTTTCTATCGTTGGGGTTCCAGCCTGTGGTTAGAATATGCTGGGGCTGAATCGAGTCCTAGGATTTTAGGAAAACAAGGAACATGGTGAAAGCTAGGGTTAGGTTAGAACTGACATCAGCTGATGCAATTATTTTCCAGAATAATATTTAGAAGTGTTGCAATGTTTAGTTAATGTTTTCACAGGTATTGCATGATTATATAGAATGTTATGTCTTGTGAGAAAGCTGCTTTGGGAATTCCTAAAATCTGACTTTGTAAAGATGTTCAGCTACTCCTCGGGGAATATACAGACAGAATTCCATTTTCTATTTTTCTCTTCATTATTCACTCCGTAGGCTATCCTATATTTTGTTACACAATGAGTCACCCCATCAAGAAAAAAATGAAGACACTTAGGAATATGTTATACTTTGAAAAGCAGCTTTAGTATTTGCCTAATGCTATAGGGGGTCTTTAATTCTGGAAAACCAAGTACACAAGTTAGTCTAGGGTAATGTTTTAAAAGAAAATACATTTTTTTAAAAACACAGTAAAATTTAAGTAAACAAAATGTGTACATAACTGGGGATGTGGTCATAGACATTAAGTAAGAAGTATTTTAAGAGAATGCATCTGAGAACAACTGCAGATACACACAGCTAAAATTAAATAAATTAAGCCTGTTATAAAGTTGTCAAAATAAAACAGGCATTAGATGCCAGTAGAAAAAGATTTGAGATGTTTGGTTGAATGCATACATTTCTTTGTTATATATGGGAAAAACATTGGCATTGGAGGGAATAAGAGGTGGAAATGGGTAGTTCCTCTTCTATATGAATACAAGAACAATTATTTTACTGACTCCCACCTAACAGTGCCAATAACTACCCTACATGATCGTACACACTTATACTGACGAACAAATTATACTGGTCTTAAAAAAAGACTAAACAGCTATAAGATACACCAACCTGCAAGGGCAGGGTGTATTAGAACTGTCACTTGTACAGCCCAATAGCCCAACATGAAAAAGGGCATGCTGGCACAACCTAATACTATCTTAGGTGATACAAGGCTTGAAAATCATTCATGTAATGAGGGTGATTTTTGGTCAAGACACTGGAATTTGTTAGTGTCTTCTAGAATGTGGAAATTACTGAACAAACTGTATAACTTGAACACATTTAATTTAAACAGCTGCATGTCAAAATTTCCATACAAAAATATGTAACTCTTAATTTAGTAACACGAGGACTGCAAGCAGTCAAAAGACAAATATTCCCTTTTGATAATTAAGAAAAATGCCTGCAAAAACATTGGCCTATAGTCAAAGTGAGGCAGACATTGTATTTGGTCCTCAATTATTTTAGAGGGAGACCAATGTAATTTTGAAAAGTGCTCAGAGAAATGAATGAAATCGAAGGTGTTGTACACATATGCTTGAATGAACAGGGGAAATTACAACAGAAACAGAATGGGTAAAATAAATTCAGGAGTCAGAACACCTGTATAAAATTAAAGAAATCCAAACTGTACAGGAAGGCAAATGAGTATAAGAAGAAACAGATCTTCAAATGGTAGAGAATGTTTCAGTATAAGTTATGTGATACAAAATGAATAAAATGAGGGAAGCAGACAGGTTAGCAATTGTTATACAATATTAACAACTAAGCTGCTGATCAAAATACAGTAAGATTGTGCTATACTGTGATATGGGTATGAGGCAGCTTCAACTACAACATCCATTTCTCTCATTGTTTTACTACTTCCGTAAGGTAAGTAAAAGTATTTTGGGATCTGTCGAGATACCCTAATGTATTAACCTAACAATAGCCTAAGTGAAATGCTAGGGAAGATTTTTAATACTTTGTCAACACTTTGAAAGGAAGTTTTTTTTTCATATATCTGTGATTCTTGTCAGATTTTGGAAAAGATATCTAATATAAAGTAAAAAACAAAAAAAACAGTTTTCCTGGGCCAGTTAATGTGAGATGTGGATCAATGTTCTTTGAAGCAATATGGAACATAAAGATGGCTGGGTGCATTTGCCTGTAAACTGAGGAATGATATTGAGAAGGATTTTGTTTTGGATAACACTCACTTCATCCATCCATCCAGCCATCCATGCAGCCACAATCCCTTTTTCCCATTTTTAACACATGAGGTCAGGATGTTTGATAAAAAAGTTATTCATGGGTACAGAGAACATGAATAGTAGTGTGTTTAAGCAGAATGTAGGAGAGGTCATCATTTGTAGTTTTACATATTTTTAAAAATATTATGTTATTTTCATGCCTGCATTAATGAAGAATTAACAGTCCTGTGTAAAGGCAGCATTTTGAGACATTTGTCAAACATCTTAATCTTGAAAAGTTAATATCTACATGTCAGAATGTGTCCAGAAGATCCAGGAGAGATTATGCTGAGTGTGTGCAAAACAGGTAATCATATGGATAGTTTCTTATTTGCTATAATTATTGGATTAGTTTAATAAGATTGCTATTTTATGGTGAATGCTGCAGGATAAAACACCCATGTGTTGCTCTGTAGTAAACTAACTGTCATGCGGAAATATTTCTGGGGAAACAAGGCTTCTCAGTGACAGGCTACTGCATTTGGAAGGTTTCTGTTTAAATCATCACTGGGTACATAATTGTACCTTAACTATTCAACTAATGTGAAACTAGTTAAGTATTAGTTTTGACTTAAATATGAGGGGTGACTGTTCTTATGTTTATATTGCTAGGTGAAAAAGATATAAAAGATAGATTTGCATGGTCCTGTTGATACTTTGCAGCTGTAGTGTGGTAAGATTGTAAATGTTTATAATGCTAGTCAGGAGACATGAAATAAAAAAAAATATCTTTGGCATAGTCCAAAAAACCGTGACATTTGTTATTCGTAAAAAGAGATCTGGGTAATGGGGTTCCTGGCTGAGGAGTTATGGGAGAGACTGGCGAGTACTTGCTCACCCATCCTAGTTCAGATGTTGGCATGTATCCTGTTGCAGGAAGTAAAGCTGGATATTAAACTGCAGGTCCATACTCTGTGTGAGAAGGTGGTATGGGTGAGGGTGAAAGCAAACAGCATTCCTGTAGGTATATAAAAGCATACCCTTGAGCAGTAACAAAACATTGCAAACATTTAATTACATCTGTAAGCCAAGAAAGGAAAAGATTAGGATCTTTAGGCATAATTTCTTGACTCCTTACAATATGATCATCCAAGTCCACAGCTTTTAACATCTATTCCCACTGGTCTCAGATCCCACTGAGTATAAATCATTGTCAATGGGATACAGTCTCTGAGGTGGTAAGAACAGAAAGTTTGGATATGAAGAAAGAACTTTAAAGTGCATGAAGTCAAAAGGAGATACAAATAAATGCTTTTATGTCAGAGTAAGTAATAAGTACATGACAGTTTAGAAATTGTCTGAATTTCTCTGCCCATTCCACAGTGTTAGTATGCACATAGTGACTTGTGATATATAGAGTTCTTTCCATGTATACAATGTGATTGCTGGAACTGCTTCCTTTACTTAAATGTTGAGTAGTAGACATCACAGCAAAAACATTTAAGGAGAGCTCTGCTCCCACAC